>NC_045983.1:33085081-33171830 GCF_010909765.2 Amblyraja radiata | reverse complement strand
AAACTGGGACAGGTTGGCCGATGTGGGAAGGTTGGGCCAAAGGGCCTGTTTCCATGCCTTATGACTCGATGGAATCCAGCTTCACCTTTATTTGATGACACTCCTGTGGAATATCTTTGGGTGATATACTATGTTTAAAGGTGCAATCTAGTTAGAAGTTGCTGTGATTAATCCATTGATTGGTTAGAACACTTAGAGATGAAGAGAAACATAGAAAACAGAAAAAATAGGTGCAGCAGTAGGCCATTTAGCCCTTCGAGTCAGCACTGCCATTCAATATGATCATGGCTGATCATCTAAAATCAGTACCCCTTTCCTGCTTTCCCCCCCCCATATTCCTTTAGCTGTAAGAGCTAAATCTAACTCTCTCTTGAACACATCCAGTGAATTGGCCTCTACTGCCTTCTATGACAGAGAATTCCACAGATTCACAACTCTCTGGGTGAAGAAGTTTTCCCTCATCTCAGTCCCCTTATTCTTAAACTGTGACTCCTGGTTCTGGACTCCGCCAACATCGGGAACATTTTTCTTGCATCTAGCCTGTCAAATTCTTTAGAATTGTATATGTTTCTATAGATTTCTTCTCATCCTTCTAAATTCCAGTGAATACAAATCCAGCTGACCCATTCTTTCAAGTCCCGCCATCCCGAATGACCTGGTAACCTACGCTGCACTCCCTCAATAGCAATAGTGTCCTTCCTCAAATTAGAAACCAAAATTGCACACATACTCCAGTGTGGTTTCACCAGGGCCCTGTACCACTGCAGTAGGACCTTCTTGCTCCTAAATTCAAATCTTCTCGAATGAAGGCCAACATAATAATCTGCCTTCCTGTTCCTAATCCACATTATGCTGCATCTGTCCACTCACCCAACCTATCTAAGTCGCCCTGAAATGTTCTAGTCATTGGCAAATGTACGAAGGCAGCACTCTTTTTATCATGAGGTGTTTTGAGAAGAGAAGCTGCCTTGAATGGTTGCTTCTGTTGAGTTTGTAATTGTTCATTACCAGCAATGTATTGCAGACTTCGTATAACATGCCTTTTGTGGGAAATTCATTAGTTGGATTCTTTCATAACTTAATGTTCACATCTATCGGATTGCATTCCCCTATGATGTATTACAGATTCAATGTACATTTTATTCTTAATGAAACTGGATCTGAATGTTGTGTATATCTGATGCCGGGTACTGTTTTACATTTGTTAGTGGTTCTTGGAGGATGTGGTTTATCACCTCTGCATCATCAGCTTTGTAGAAAAATGTACCTACCATTTAAGGCCAGCACACCTTGTGCAGAATATTGAAATGCTGGGATATGAATACTTCAGGAAATATTACGTAAGGGAATGTAGTAGGGGGAAGAAAAGTTATAATTTCAGGTAGTTGATAGTTCATCGCTATATTGGTTGGGCTTGTGATTGAGTTTCAGTAAACCAAACACACTGTTCAAAACTTTTTCCATTTGTTTAAACAGAGTGAATATTTTGTGCTAAAAGGAGGTCATAACAATAGTTCATCGGTAAAAAATTGATGTAATGTATGGCATTACCCCTCTGCTTCAGATGGACAGGAGACTTAATAAATGTACTCGATTGAGTTCTATCTCTGCAAATCTCACTGTGATTCCAAGGCTTGCAAGTTCAAACAGGAATTTATGATATTCTATACCAGTTTTTGAAGTAAATGTACAATACATATGTTTTAAGAGTGGGCTGCAGTTTTGCATGGTCAGGTAACTTGAATATTTTTGGATGCAAGCATTTGATGGCAGAAGTCATTCGCCAAGTGCTGGCCTGTGTTAGAGTGTTAAAGAAAGCATTGAGTTTAAGATTCAGTAAGTCATGATGCAGCTTTATAAGACCTTGGTAAGGCCACATTTGTAGTTCTTGCAATTCTAGTTGCCCCATTACAGGAAGAATGGAGGCTTTGGAAAGGGTGGAAAGTTTACCAGAATGATGCCTAGATTAGGGGGTATTCGCTGCAAGAGGAGGTTGGACTGTCTTGTGATGTTCTATCTGGAGAGTGGAGGTTGAGTGGAGATCTGATGGATATATATGACATTAAGAGGCGTACATGGGGTAGAAGACAAGGCCTATTCCGAGAAATACCAAATACTAGAGGGCATTACTTTAAGGTGGGAGGGGCAAAGTTTAAAGATGATGTGAGAGGGTGGTGAGTGCCTGGAATATGCTGCTCGGGGTGGTGGGGAAGGCAGGTATAATGGACTTTTGGATAGGGATATGGACAGGAAGAAGATTTAACTTTATTGCCTTCCATCACAGTGAGGAATGTGGAATCCACTGTGGTGGATGTTTATGTTAATGTTTATATGGGTGAGTGTCTTGTTCCTTTTCACTTAGTTTGGCTGTATGGTAACTCAAATTTCACTGCATTCATTGGTACATGATAATAAACTGACCAGGAAACTATGTTCAGGCAGAGAAAGGTTGGTCGTGGCCTCATGATCGGCACAGACATTGTGGGCCAATGGGGCTGTTCTTATGCTGTACAGTACTATGTTCGATGCTTCACATCACATAGAACATTTGATACACAAAAGTACTGAGCAATGACTGCCTCTAAAACAAGAATTTTGCCATTTAGTCTTCACAATCAGTGGCCCACCATCTACATCCAGGGGATTCCATTGATCACATACCTGGATCAGTCTCATAAATATTACTCTTACAAATCCTACTTTTGTGACATCCCTCCTGAAACTCTTAACAGACTTTCACATCTAACTTGGGTCTTAATGGATATTTCTTGCATGTCTGATGTGTCTTAACTCCAATAGCATTAAAACTTTCATTGCCATCCAGGATTGAGCAGCTCCTATCCACTGCCATTCATAGATACATAGACAATAGGTGCAGGTGTAGGCCATTTGGCCCTTTGAGCCAGCACCTCCATTCGATGTGATCATGGCTGATCATCCACAATCCGTACCCCGTTCCTGCCTTCTTCCCATATCCCTTGATTCCGATAGCTCTAAGAGCTCTATCCAAATCTCTTTTGAATGCATCCAGTGATTCGGCCTCCACTGTCTTCTGAGGCAGAGAATTCCACAAATTCACAACTGTGCGAAAAAGTTTTTCCTCATCTCTGCCAACAGTGCTCGCAATGTGCATCAACACAATACACTTCAATTACTTTGGCAAAGCGGCACATCCCGTGGAGCTGCTGCCTCACAGCACCAGTGACCAGGTTCGATCCTGACCTCAGGTGCTGTCTATGTGGAGTTTGCATATTCTCCTCATGACCGTTTGGGCTTTCTCCGTCCGGGTGTTCTGGTTTCCTTCCACATCCCAAAGACCTGTGAGTCTGTATGTTAATTGGCCTCTATAAATTGAGCTTAATGTGTCAGCACTCGATAAGAAAGTGGGATTACATCAAACAGTGGAATAACATTGATCGCTGAACAGGTCTGTCGGCTAACAAGTTAGATACATAGAAAATAGGTGCAGGAGTAGGCCATTCGGCCCTTCAAGCCAGCACCGCCATTCAATGTGATCATGGCTGATCATCCAAAATCAATGTCCCGTTCCTGCTTTCTCCCCATATCCCTTGATTCTGTTAGCCCTAAGAGCTATATCTAACTCTCTGTTGAAAACTTGAGTTCACACTGGTTGACGGATGACATGAACGTAGTGGGCTGTAGGGCCTGTTACCGTGCTGCATCTTTTCAGTCAAACTTAACTAGGCTGCAATGAGAGCAGGCCCCAAATCCGTGACCTGACTCATTAAGAATAACAAGGTTCTGCTATTGCGCTAGATCATGACCACTTCACAGTTGCACGCACTCTGTCTTGAAAAAGAAGTATATAAAATCGTTAGGCTGAGTTTGAGTTCCCTTCAATATCCAACAGCAGTCCGTGGGGACCTGAAGCAATTGAAACTGGTGGTGAACCAATGCCTTTGGTGCATGAAAGCATCACCATCTGCAGGCGGTCCTCCAGGTTGTACACAATGCGGACTCAGAAATGTATCTTAGGTTCTTGGTCTAAATCCTGGAACAGTGGTGTTGCCTTCACCAGAAAGACGCAGTGATTCAAGGTGGTTCAGCACCATCTTCTCAGAGGCAGTTAGAGAGAGTAATAAGTGATGCCCTTCCCACTGATGCCCAGATCCTGAAAAGTGAATAATTTAAAAAAACCCAAGTAAAACTTATCAAGCAGTTGGCGGATAAAGTTAAAATGTTCTGATTCTACCTGTTTCCGTGGAAATTAATTTATTTAATCCTGCGAGCTGCAGAGCTTTGAGGCAATGATTTATTGTTTGGAAGCTCTGGCTTTCTGTACTCTTGGCTGATGCATTTCTCTCTGCTGTCTATCATTACTGCCGTTTCAATTTGTTGGAAGCAGGATTTTGGCATGGCTAATGTTCTAAGGCTCCTTAACTGTTAATAAAGCTTGTACTTCAGTAGCAGTCTCGAACAACTAAATAGTGACTGGAAACTAATCAATGGGGTGAAGCACATCATTTATCTTTTGATGTGCGCACAGTAATTTTAGGAGAAACATATTTTCCCCCCAAGTGAAGAATTTGTGAATGATTTTTTGACAGTTTTATTTACAAATAATATTTACCAGTTGAACTTTTTTATAAATGTTTGCAGCACATCAAATGCAGTGATCTCTTTTTTTTCACGTCTTCACTGTGATTGGACTGCAATGGTTGTAACAAAAATTATTTAGACAGACAGATGTTTGGGTCTTAAACATCAGAAGAAAAATCTTTCATTCTGATCCTGTAACTATCAGCGTTTCCACTTTAAATCTGTGCCTTTGGAAATTGATCTGCTCTGCAGTCTGTTGACACAAGATATGAGGAGAAACATTGGAATGTGAGGGAGATTTTTTTTTGTGCGTGGCTTCTAACATGGAGCTTCATAGTACCATATGCGTAAGTAAAAAACATTCATTTCTCTACCTTCTCTGAGCTCCCACCTCAGTTACCCATCTGGACTGACAATTTAATCCATTAGAATGACCTTCTTGAAGTTGTTAAAAAAAATCTCAGATAGACGAATGAGAAAATGTGGGATTTTAACTATGGCAGTTCGTCATCCAGCCTGCTCGGAAGCACTTTCTTTCTGATGCTGTGTTGCTTGTCAGCATTTTCTTTTTATATTTATAGTTGATTGTGGTTTATCTCCTGAAGTTAATTATGTAATTTGAAAGACAAGACTATGTAATCCTGTATTAACCTCTAATGATTCCCCATTTAACCTGCTGTGCCATAATATGTGTTGCTGTTGTAGATCTGGTTCTATGCAATTGAAGTGTATTAGGACATCATTGAGAGCACCACCACAACAAATAAGTAATTTGCAATACCTAAATTAGATGCCAAAACCCTTAGTTTAATGTAGTTTATTGTCACGTGTACACGTCACTGAGGTACAGTGAAAAGCCTTTTGTGTGCTAACCAGCCAACTGGAGAACTATATATGACTACAATCAACCCGCCCACAGTGTACAGATGCATGATAAAATGTGCAAGGCAAAGTTTGATTAAAGATAGTTCAAGGGTCTTCAAAGAGGTTGACAGACCTGAGAGGAGATTAAGAAGAGCATAGTTTAAAGCAAGAAACGCTGCAGTTGGAGGAGAGGTTTAAGGGAGTGGAGCGATTGTAATGAGTGATTACGGATCCGTTTCTGGGATCAGCACAGAGTGAGTCGCCTGGCTTGGGTGCCATCTTGGAAGAAATTAAGAATATAGCTCATTGTGTCTATGTATTTATTTGGTGACTGTTAGGATTTATTCCCCAATCGAGTTTACTATTTCATATTGAGCAGTACCACAAAGGTGGCGATCGAACAGAGGTCATCATGACCATGACTGAATGGTAATGGTAAATTGTGTTGTGAGGTTAATTTGTATGCTGCTACATTTTTCCATGTCTAAGTCCAATAGGATTAATTTTCAATAGTTCAATGGTACTTTATTATGACATTTACCTAGGTACAGTGAAGTTCCTTTATTGCACATAGTTCATAGGGACAATCATACTCAAGTACAAAACTGCAAGATTGTAGGTTTCACAGGTGCAGTACAGAGTAGTTGTCTCGTTTCGACACCAGCTTGCATTCCCTCCCACCGCTTTGATCCCTCTATGAGCCCCTTTGGTGAATTGGAGCCAATCGGATTTTTACACACTTTAATAACTTAAAGAAGTTAAAAGCTTAAAGAAGATAACATTTTAACATTGTTACAGTTGAAACTAAAGTTTTTATAGTTACATTTTAAATTATTAAGTTAAGATTAATTGGATCATGTAAAGTTTTACGGGATGATTTACGGAGACCACAGGAAAAGTTTTCTCTCTAATCTTTCTGTCGAGATGAAGGGTCTCGACCTAAAACATTTCCATCTTCTGTTGCTTGGCTTGCTGAGTTCCTCCAGCTGCACACTATTCTGCTGCAGATTCCAGCATATGTGGTCTCTTGTTCCTCCAGAAAAAAAAATGTGTGTTGACCATTTATTTAAATGAACCAAGGCACACGTAAGCTGTAGAATTGAAGAAAGCAAAATAGTGCTGTATTAAATAATATTGCACACATTGATTTGAAACTTTATTTCAATTTCAGTTTTAGTTAAACTCAATTATTGGACATTTATTGCATTGTGAAAAAGTGATCTTTGGTTTGAGTTTAAGAAAAAAAGCGTGTTGCTTTATCATTAGTTATTCCAAAAATAAAATTAATCTTGGTTCTGTTCATAAAAATAAATGGGCTGGTAGATATTGTGTAGCAAACAGACTGATCTGTCTCTTTTTCCGAATACATTGACATAATTTAGCAAGTGATACTTTTTGATGTTTGGCCATGAATGATTGTTGTAATTGAACTGCTACAGGATAAAACAGGAAATTTTCATTTATATGGTGGTCTCAGTGTTGAATTCAGAGCATCTCGATGCATTTTACTGTTCATTAAGTACATTTAGAAGTGTAATCATGGCAGCAAATTTGCCCACAGCAGACTCTGCAAATAGCAATGGGGTAGTGACAAAACAAGCTCTTTTGTGATATAGTTAAAGTTACCAGGGATAACCTCCCTGCTCTTCAAAGTAGCCCCATGAGATCTCAGATGACAACCTGATTGAACAAAAGTTTAACATCCCAGGAAGCAGCTCCAACTGGCTCGAGTTCCTGGAGTGGGATTTGGACTTGCAACAATTTGGTGCCGACCAGTGCTGCTGATTGAGCTACTTCTGACATTCTATTGATTTTACTGAAATCATGAACTTAAATAATGTCTTTTGCTTTCTTGGTTAACCTTGTAACTTGTAATACGTCTCCCTGGGAGAGATCTTAAATTTATGTTTGTAAATTTAAATCACCAATTGATAGAATGGACTGGGACGCAATAAACTGCAAATGCTGGAAGCTTGAGCAAAACACACAATGCTACAGGTACTCGGCAGGCCAGGCAGCATCTGTAGAGGGAATGGACGGGCGATGTTTCAGATGGGTGGGTCCTCCTTCAGACTGATTGGAGTGGGCGTGGATTAGAAGTAGGATCCTGATCATCTGTATGAGGATCATCCCTCAATAGATACTGTCTGACCCGCTGAGTTCCTGCACCACTTTATTTTTTGCTTTTAAAGATGATGTTTACTTAAATAATTTACGTACAATTGATATGCCTGCCAGATTAGGAAAAGTGTTATCTTATTCGGCCTGGATTTCAGTGAGGATTCGTACTTGATAGTCCTCATAGTTTAGAGGTCCTCCCCAGTTTAGAGGTTTCTGTTCCTGAGAACTCTTCCTTACCCAAACAGTTGCAAGTTGGAAATGAAGCCACAAACAGAGTTTCCACATGGTGGAAAATGCTGAAAGAAGTGGGGTGTCCCATAAGATCACAGAACAGAGAGCCTGGAGAAACATTTTAACTCTAGTTTTGGCATTGTTAATAATAAAGCTGCCATTACCAATTTTAACTTGAGCCTATCTTGGTCCAATATTTTAAGGGATATAAATGCAGTGTTAAATACAATTGATTGTTTAAAAAAAGAACACTATAGTTAACTTGACCATCATTTCTCTCAATTCTGCATGGTAGGCATAAATTCTGAAAGGTTAGATCGCATGGGATCCAGGGAGAGCTAGCTGATTGGATAGAGAATTGACTTCATGGAAGCAACTGGAGGTCTGTGACTAGTGGTGCATCTCAGTGTTTTGTGATGGGACCCATTGCTGTTTGTGGTTTATAACAATGATTTAGATAAGGCATGATTAGTAAGTTTTAAGATGACACTAAAGTAGGTGGCATCGTAGATAGCGAATATGGTTATCAAAAATTACAGCAAGATCTTGATCAGTTGAGCAAGTGGGCTGAGAAATGATTAATGGAGTTTAATGCAAATAAGTGAGATGTTGCATTTTGGGAAGTCAAACCAGGGCTCGATCTTCACAGTGAATGGGAGGGCCCTGTGGAGTGTTGTAGAGCAGAGGAATCTACGAGTGCAGGTACACCGTTCCTAAAAAGTGGCATCACAGGTAGATTGGGTGGTCAAGAAGACTTTTGGTCCAATTACTTTTCTCAGTCTGGGTGTTGAGTATAGACGTTAGGAAGCTAGGTTACAGTTGTACAAGATAGCGAGGCTGCATCTGGAGTATTGTTTATTTTTAGTCACCCTACAAAGGATGTTGTTAAACTGTAAAGAATGCAGAGAAGATTGACAAGGATTTTGCAGGACTTGTGGCCTGAGCTATAGGGCGAGGTTGGGCAGGCTAGGACTCTATTCCTTGGAGCACGAGAAGGTGAGGGGTGATATCGTGGAGATGTATGTATACGATCCTGAGGGGGGTAGATAGGGTGAATGTGCATTATTTTACCCAGAGTGGGGGAATCAAGAAGCAGATGACATAGGGTTAGGTGAGAGTGGGCAAATTACATTGGAACCTGTGGGGCAATGTATTAGATTAGGTAGCAGTTGATCAAAATTGATTATTATTAAAGATTGATCTTTGATTTAATCTCAAGGAGTATGACTAAAAATCTAGTTTTACCTTAATCTTTAATAATACTTTAATTTTAAAAAGTACGCCTTTTTGATTTCAAGGTGCTTAAGCATTTCGCTGATCTGTATCGGTCTACATTTTCTCTTTTTTTGATAAGTGTATAATATTGAGTGAGGTGAATTACTGTGGCTTCAGATTTGTACTTTTTGAATCAATGATGGTGCAGCACTCGGCTTCATTTTCCACATTCTTTAAGCGGTCTTAAGTTTGTTTTAGTTAGGTCTGTTTTCTTCTGATTTGCTCTTTGTTCGTTCCTTCACTGCTTAAAAAAAAAAAATGTAAATAGTCTTTACATTAAGTGTTTTGCTCCAGCATTGGAATGAACTTGTAAGACATGCTAAAGAATTGGCTTTCCAAGTTTATTAGAAAAATGAGGGTCCTGGGGTTTTAAGCACTGTGGTCCAAGAATGATGATGTAAAAGTGAAGTGATGTTGCTATTTAAGAATTGCATTGCACACTCCACGCAGCAAAAGCTCTGATTCTGGAAAGTTTCTTCTCAAGAGTCATTGAATTACACTGAATCAATAGGACAGGAGAAAGTTGAATATGCAGTGTGTTTTGTGTTTCATGATAAGATTCGGGTTCAATCCTGACCTTAAATGCTGTCTGTGTAGTTTGCACATTCTCCCTGTGACCATATGGGTTTCCTCTGGGTTTTCCAGTTTCCTCTCGCATCCCAAAGACGTGTGCGTTTGTAGGTTATTTGACCTCTAGAAATAACAGTGTGCAGGGAATGGATGAGAAAGTGGGATGATATGTAACTAGAAGATACACAAAATGCTGGAGTAACTCAGCGGGACAGGCCACGTCTCTGGAGAGAAGGAACGGGTGATGTGTCGGGTCGAGGCCCTTCTTCAGACTAAGTCAAGGGAGAGGGAAACGAGATATAGCAGGGTACAAAGAACATGTATGGTGTGAAAAGCAGATGATGAAACACACGTGTCTGTGGTAGCGAGTCTGGATGAAAGCATGGTCGTAGAGCTGGAGAGCAGGAGGAATCGCTTGTGTGAACTGGCAATTGATGGTCCGTGTGAACTCGGTGGGTTGATGTGTCCGTTTCCATGCTGCATTTCAATCAATGAATACATTTGTTGTAAATAACATATTTTGCATGTAATGGCATTATTAGTTCTCTGGTGTCCCAAATCTTGGGATGGAATGTGGAAATTGTGGAGACAAAGTTATGGGAGTCAGATGACCACATACAGAAATTGTTGTGGTGAAATTTAATTTTTTGCAAAGGTACCTATAGTTTTTAAAGTTTACTGTTGCTATGATTGCATTTCATTTTCATTGAGTTTTTATTTCCTGGTGTTGTGTTTTGCATTGTGATGAAAATAAACCTTAGTAAAATGAAATAACATGTACTATTGAGAGCAGAGATAAATGCATCTAGTTGCACATCTTTTGGCAGTAAAATGCAATGAGGTTAATCTGATGATAATACAAATCAAATTTAAAAAATCATTTCTGTAAACAGGTGTATCCTTTATTATCCATCAATGAGTACATATTCTTTAGAGCCCACATTCTGTCTATCCTTTAGACTGCCTATTTATCCTTCGTCACATCATTGCTACTACCACCACAACCCAACTACTGCTCAGACTCAATGCTTGTGTCACCTCTGGAATTTACATGTACACAGACTGCGAGCCAGTTTCCATGCTTCATACTCCATGGACTTCTTTACCCCAAACGTCGAGTAGCTCCCATCATGTTCACTACAGAACGTCCCAGTGTTTTTCGGCAATAAATAACTTTTGAAGGTGCAGGAATGTCGAAAGACAGTAATGTTTTGTAACCTTTGTTTTTGTGAATGAGTGTTTGTGTGATCTGCAGATTAGATATTGGCGACCTAGAACAGATTTATCCTTATTTTCAATTGAAGCAGTTGTCATATTTCCTGAATTTGTTTTTCTCCATAGTGATGATCTCTGTCAGGTTTCTGGGGCTGGTGATGAAATTCTAAGTACATTTCTTCCTGTCACTGTCTTCATTTTTCACATGTAGGGCGTTGTATTGAATGAAGTCGGATGGAATTTGGGAAAAAAATTAATGGCTTTTTTAATATTTCCAGTCTAACAATAATTATATAAAAGTCATGGCGGATTTCTATTGAGCCCGATTTTAGTAAGGCATTACTGGCAAATTTTAGTCATAAGGCATCGAACAGTACAGCACAGAAACAGGCCATTTGGCCCACAATATGTGCTGATCCATATTCCTCGATTCCCTGCACTTCCATTTGCCTATGAAAAAGTCTCTTAAACTGGACTGTGGGATCTGGCTCTGCCATCACATCTGGCAATGTGTTTCAAGTCCCCACTGTGTGTAAACAAAAGTGCCGCATATGTCCATTAAACCTTTCCCCTACGATCTTATAGCTATGCCCTCTAGTGTTAGACATTTTCACCCTTGGAAACAGTGGACAACCCTCAACCGCTTAAGGACAGGCATTGGACGCTATGGAGTAGCGATGAAGAAGTGGGGTCTCGTGGACAGCGCCTCCTGCGAGTGTGGGGACCCAACACAGACAGTGAAGCACATCGTCACCAGTTGCCCCAAACACCAGCCACCGAATGGTGAACAAGGTCTGATTGACCTGGACGATGACACGTTGGCCTGGCTCGCCTCAACGAAGCTGCAGGTCTAAAAGACATACGACAGAAGAAGAAGAAGAAGAAGACCCTTGGAAAAAGGTTCTGACTGTCTACCCTTTCTATGCCTCTCGTAATTATATCACAGACAGCAGAGGTCCCAGCACAGATCCCTGTGGAACTCACTGGTCCCAGACCTCCAGCCGGAATATCTACCTTCCCCCGCAACCCTCTGTCTTCTATGAATAAGCCACTTGTGAGTGCATGCAAAGTCGTGAATCCCATATGTCCTAATTTTCTCGATCAGCCTACCATAAGGGACCTTATCAGAAGCCTTACTGAAATCCATGTATGCAACATCCATTGCTCCACCTTCATCAATCTCCTTTGTTATCTCCTCTATTAATTCAATCGTTAGTGAGATGTGTCCTGCCGCATAAAAACCATGCTGACATTCTCTAGTTAGCCTATTCTCTTCAAAATGGGATCTTATCTCGAATAATTCTCTCCAGTACTTTTCCTACCGCTGTCTGGTCTATAGTTCCCTGGATTCTCTCTACTTCCCTTCAACAAGAAGGGAAACAGATATGCTACAGTTGTTTATACACAGTGCATTGCCAGTTATTGCTGCTGCCACACAGCCAAGGAAACTGGAGTTCAGCCCTGATACTGCATGAATTTCTGCACCTCGATTGCACGTTCTCATGTCTTTATATATGCTTCCCCCTTGCACTCCAGTGCCTTCCTGCACTGCAAAAAGGTGCTGGTTGGCACCTCAGTTTAATGCTGTAAATAGTTGCTAGCGTAGATGAATGACAGGAAAATCATGGGTGGGGAACAGAGGGGGTAATGAGGATATGAGAGGGAATTTTTGATTGGTGTGAATGAGCGTCGATGACTGATGTGGATTCTGGGCCTCCTTTCATGCTATATGGGCTTGTTAGTGGACATGTCCTTTGATTTGATCAATTTAGCATAATTGTGCGGCTATTGTGTGGAAAATGATGCAACATGTCATTTTGGGAACAATAAAGATCAGACAAGGCAGAAGATAGACACAAAATGCTGGAGTAACTCAGCAGGACAGAGCATCTCCAGAGAGAAGGAATGGGTGACGTTTCGGGTCAGATGCTGCCTGTCCCGCTGAGTTACTCCAGCATTTTGTGTCTCTTCGGATTAAATTTAGCATCTGCAGTTCCTTCCTACACATCAGAGAACAGTTTCCTTATAATAATAATAATAATAAATTTTATTTAATGGGCGCCTTTCAAACATCTCAAGGACACCTTACATAGTATATCGGAATAACATATAATCGGAATATAACAATAAAGACATCACAGAGACACAAATTAAAAACAGGATTCAATCCAAAAACAGAAAATCAAAAACACAGTGTGAAGAGGGAGCAGCGGCAACCAAATCGTGCCAGCGTCCACTCTCTCTTCACGGCAGCCATCTTGGACACAGACCTACAAGACTACAAATAGACAACAAAAAAATCATCCCCCCACAGTGGGTAGCACCGTGGAGGAAGGCACAATGTCCAGTCCCCACCCCATGTTCACCCCAAAGTCAGGCCTATTGAGGCCACCGCAATTGCCTCTACGGAGGCCCGATGTTCCTGGCCGTTCTCACCGGGTGGTCTTGCCCCGGCGTCGGGAGAGTCCTTTCGGCGGCTGGGCCACTTGGAACGGCCGCTTCTTGGTTGGAGCCCGCGGCTGCCGAAGCCGACAAGGCCGCGCCGGTTTGGAGCTCCCAGGCTCCAGATGACAAAGTCGGCGCCGCCTCTCCGCTCCGCAGACCCGCAGCCCGGAGTTGTTGCTCTCGGCGGTCCAGCTCGCCAAGCTCCAGCGCGGTGACCCAGGCATATATATGTCTGCACAAGCTGTATCAATTTAAATAAGCCTTTGAGTTCAAAACTATTGGTCAGATTGATTATAACTTGTGTTACTGTCTTGGAATTGTTTACCTAGGTGATGCTACTTTTTAGAACCAAAAAAAATGATGCTTATTGCGCTCTGAGTTTGAATAATTTTTCTAAATGATAATATTGCAAGCCTTTATTGGCCCACTCTTGGTTACGTGTGTGACCAAAAATATGAAAAAGTGTGGAATACATTTCCAATTCTGAAAGCATTACAGGTGTATTGTTTTGTACTGTATATATGATTCATATTTTTTTCGAAGTTTATCAAGGGAAATTTTTATGTTGTGCTGACAATGTTTGTTTGGGGTCAGAGGTCAAATATGACTGGTCACGTGTATGACCTCACACGGAAGCATTTTTTTCATAACTCAGTTTTATCTTACAAACTCTAAAGCTAGAATGTTCATATCTTTAGCAGACGTGTTATAGTTCTGTAGGTTGGAAAATAGCATTGAATAAAATTAATCTCTTACAATAATTTTTTTTAATGTATTACTCTATGTGATGCCATCTGGTCACGTGTGTGATATTTTGGTCCCAGAGACTGGCCCTATTAGAGACATAATCAAGAGGGTTGCAGGCTCTAATATAATTCTCTTTGCCATTGTATCATCAAGAAAATGTAGAAGAACAAAACCTTGTATTGGTTTTTGAAGTGTTTATTGTTTGACTCAATACTGATGTAAGATGATAGCTTCCTATCCATTTTCTTTGTGCTAATCTTGGTCACAATTTCCCAGTCATCTTTGAGGATGACTCCCTAATATTGCTCTCTTTAGAACCAGTGACTAAGTTTCTACGCATATGAAGTGGTTTATTGAAGTGGATGTAAGAACATTTGATGACTGTCAAGCTAAAAGAAATTTCCGCAAATGTAACTGAAGAATAATGTAATCCTGTGTTAACTCCCTAAGGATCTCCACAGTGTGAATAATGCGCCTTGTGGCCAAAACCAAACTATTTTTTTGTTTGAAAATCCTTTCTTCGTGTAATTGGATTATATCTGAGAATAGCAAACCAAGGCAAACCTTTGGTGATTTTTGTCAAAGCTGTTCCTAGTTTTCCACAGTGAATTATGTTAAGTTTTGATATGGATTGCCATCCAGATCTATTAAAACTTTTTATTTGTGTATTATATGCTTGGAACCAGATTCTGCTTGAAAATGCTGCATATTTTCAGAATGTTGGAAGCACAAATACCACCAACCAGGCAAAAAGTTCCAGTGGAGCAAATAAGTTCAAGTTCGCATTTATTGTCACTTAACCAATTAAGGTACAGTGAAATTTGAGTTACCACACAGCCATACTAAGTGAAAAGAACACAATACTCACATAAAATAAAATCTAACATAAACATCCACCACAGTGGAATCAACATTCCTCACTGTGATGGAAGGCAAAGTTCAGTCATCTTCCTCCTTTGTTCACCCGTGGTCGGGTCCTTTAAACCCTCCGCAGTGCGCCACTACTGACGGTCCGATGTTCAGGCCCTCTCGTCGGGATGATCGAAACTGAGGTCGGGACGGATCGGCACACTCCGAGTACTCGAGTCGGCTGCTTCTTACCGGAGACCGTGGCTTCACGATGTTAAAAGTCGGAGCACTTCTTCTGGCGATCCTCGGCTAAGGATCGCAGCTCCACGATGTTAAAATCCGTCCCACGCCTGCGGCTTGAAGCTCCAGGCTGGTCTCCGGGAAAGACCGCACCAATCCAGTTGTTAGGCCGGGGTGGTGGCGGGGGGGGGGGGGATGAGACACTGAGAAAGTCGCATCTCCGTCGAGGTAAATGACTGAAAATTTCCCCCCATTTTCCCCTCCCCCCCACATAAACTAACCTAGAAACATTGAAGTACACATTTAAATCATACTTAAAATAATAAAAACAGAGAAGGGACGTGACAGACTGTTGGCGAGGCAGCCATTTAAATAATAGTATTCAAGTTGGGTAACTAGTGTAATTTAATTTATGTTAAATATTTAAGAGGTGTACGCTATAACAGTTAATTTATGTTAAATGCCTAAGAGCTGTACGCTATAACAGTTCTCATTGGATAGGCTGAAAGAAATCTGATTATTTTCATAGCTGCAAGTATAGTGAGGAAATATCCTTCCAAGATTATGAACAAGGATAAATTGGTGGGCTAGGTATATTCTGAAAGCTTGCCTGTTCTTGTTCTTGGCCTAATTTGTAGGGTAAATGTTGTATCTATTTAATTTTGTATTTTATTTAATTAATTTGCTTAACTTCAAATTGAGAATTTTAACCTGCATCACTTTCAGTTTCCTGAACCCGACTTGAACCGTCGCTAAACCATGTTCTCCAGGGAAGCTGTCTGACTTCCTAAGTTATTCCGGCACTTTGTATTATTTTCAGTTTTACTGTTTAAACAAGCCATATCACCAAACAGCTCAGATGGGTTTGCACTGGTGATTTGTCGTTTTATTAGTCAGTAAAATCTGGATAGTCAAAATGATCATTTGTTTTCCATCACGTTGATTCAGACCAAATGTTCCCGCTTTCTCTTCTGAAAGCAAATTTTTCACTTTGCTGCCTCAAGGGGCAAATTTTAGCGAGTTTCACTTTTCAGGTTTAATTTAGAGATGCAAACTGACTCTTTGGCCCGCCAGTCACGCCAACCATTTATCACCTGTTCCCTTTAGTTCTGTGTTATCCCACATTTCTATTCAATTCCCTACACACTGGGAGCTATTTACAGAGGCTAATTAACCCACAAACCCACGCATCTTTGTAGTTGGATTACCATCTGTTTTAGAATACTATTAAGGGATAAATATAGTGTAATTATAGATTTAAATTTTTATAATGAAACATCCTTCTAAAACCGGGTTAGATTAATTAATAATACATTTACAGCAACTGGTTGGATTTGTATGGTGCACTTACACAGTGTATGCTGAGGTGCTTCGTAAAAGCAAAAGATAACACCCAAGTCATGTTTAAGAAAGAACTGCAGCTGCTGGAAAAATCGAAGGTAGACAAAAATGCTGGAGAAACTCCGCGGGTGAGGCAGCATCTATGGAGCGAAGGAATAGGTGATGATTTGGGTCGAGACCCGAAACGTCATCTTTTCCTTCGCTCCATAGATGCTGCCTCACCCGCTGAGTTTCTCCAGCATTTTTGCCTACACTCAGTCATGGTAGGTGGGCAAAAAATTTGGTGAAGAGATAAGTTTAAAAGTGCTTTCTTTTGTTGATCACGAGGTGGAGGATGTTCCAGATCATGGGCCCCGGAGAGCTGAAGGCACTAATGGAGTAATCTGTTTTAAATCAGGATCTGGAAGCAGGAATTTGATAAGTGCAGGGATCTGAGCATTTTAATTCCGGAGTAGATTATATCGCAATTTGTTCATTCATCATCCATTGTAGACTTAGCAGTTTCATTAGATTTGAATGACATGATGCTCCTTATCTAAATGTGGTGGAACATGTGATATCAAGAAACAGGTTCTGAACATTCCAATTCCTGTGCAGTTTAGCATAGAAACAGATTCTATAGTAAATTAATTATGATTATCCTTCTGTTGTTGGATGCTGTGATGTAATTGTTGTTGGGTCCAGTCATTTTTTACTTTTTTTAGTAAATTACTATATAACACCACAAAATTACAAACCTAAATGTCCAAATGCAAACAACACTAATGTTTCTGAATTCTGCTGTATGTAAATAAATAGACATGCTTTTGGGGGGGGGGGGGGTCTAAACAACTCCAAAAATTAAGTTTATGTAGTTTAGAGATACATCCTTGGCCCACCAGGTGTATTATGACCAATGATCACCCGTGCACTTGTTCCATGTTATCCCAGTTTCACATGCTGAACACTATGGGCAATTTACGGAAGCCAATTAATCTACGAATCGGTACGTTTTTGGAATGTGAGAGGAAACCAGAGCACCCGGAGGAAACCCATGCAGTCACAGGGAGAACGTACAAACTTCATACAGACAACACCCGTAGTCAGGATTGAACCCGGGTGTCTCGTGCTGTAAGGCAGCAACTCTACCGCTGTGCCACTGTGTTACCCCTCTGCTAAGGGGCAGAGTAAGGTTACTAAAAGGCAGTTAAGTGGTTGGATGAGGAACAACAAATGGGACATGACTTCATACTTTCCAAATTAGCAACTTTGATAGGGAGATTGGAAAACCATAATTATGAAAAATTATGAGCCAAGTAAATGATATTCAAGAGAATAGTGTGTCCTTAAGTACAAAATATAAAAGACTAATATCTCTAAATATTTATCTATCTGTCTGTTTACTTATCTATCTATATATAGGGGGGTTGCACGTAAGGTCATCGGGTCAAAGGGCGTGACGCACGGAGCAGCTCAATCCATGTGGAGTACATGGCAGCTTCCGGCATATACTGTTAATACACTTAACGCGTACTTTCTTACCTGCTAAAAACCGCCTAAATTGTCATTTTTTGCGCTGTAAATAATTGTGGAAATCGGGGTAAGCGTGAGAGACATTTATCCTACTTCAGAATTCCAAAAGTGAGGAGAAATGATGGTAGAGAGAAGCGACAGTAGAAGGGACAACATCAGTGTTTGGCGAATATTGGCCGTGCAGGTATCAAGATTGAAATTATTGGCAATTATCGCATTTGCTCACTGCATTTCATCAATAAGGCATTTCAGTAAGGCATTATTTGTGTTTTTTCTTGATTCCTTTGGTATCTAAAAAGTTCCAGAAGTGATAAATTTGGCTGTAAAATTTTAAAATCGCCCATGGTTCTGAAGTGGGTTTTTACATGCAAAAAGAAAACGCTTCTGAAGCAAAATTTATCATTAAAAAAAATCTCCAGACTTACGAGTGGTGTGTGGAAAAGTAAGTTTTCTATCATTATGCTATTGAGATGTATATTTTGGCAGATAATAAAATGTCCTGACAGCTTAAACACCCGCTCCCTTTCAAAGATATTGTCTATTTGCTGAGGTTGATTATGTCCAATTAACAGCTACCAATTATGCCATTCCTTGGCTTGCATCTGAGTAAAATGTAATTCAAGACCCACATATGGTTTGCGATTTTTTTTTTTTTTTTTTATGATAAATTTTGCTTCATAAGCGTTTTCTTTTTGTATGTAAAACCCACTTGAGAACCATGGGCGTTTTAAAATTTTACAGCCAGATTTAGCACTTCTGAAACTTTTTAGATACCAAAGGAATCAAGAAAAAACACAAATAATGCCTTATTGTTGATGAAATGCAGTGAGCAAATGTGATAATTACCAATATTTTCAATCTTGATATCTGCACGGCCATTGTTTGCCAAGCACTTTGGCTGTTGTTGTCCCTTCAGCTGCCGCTTCTCCCTACCATCATTTCTCCTCATTTTTGGAATTCTGAAGTAGGGTAAATGTCTCTCACGGTTACCCCGATTTCCATAATTATTTACAGCGCAAACATTGACCATTTCGGCGTTTTTTACGCTGGAAACAATGGTAAGTGCTTACCTGCGCAACAGTACGGGTCACGGTTCGTGACCTCGACTGTGTGCAACCTCCCTAAAGATAAATTAGTTATAGTTAGCAGCAAATTGACCATTTACTGAAAGTAAGGTGAAGTAAGAGTTCTTACCAGAACACACAAAGAACACATCTGCAGTACAGTTTAGATCTATTTGTCAAAGGAAGGGGAGTGTAATGAAGGTTCATTGTAGTCCTGAGATGAGGGGAGCTGTTCTAGAGAGGGAAACTGAGTGGAAACTGGCCATGTGGAGTTGAGAAAAAATAAAAATTGATCAGGTGGAAGCATGTTATTTCATTGGAGAATTTGTGAAGAAACACAAACTTTACAGCCATGGAAACATGGGACAAGTTTTAGGAGAAGTAGGTGGCCATTGAATGGAAGTTTTATCATTGACCACGCTGAGTAGGAAGCAAGCTAGAGTGGCCAAATGACCTATGCCTGCTCCTATTTCTATGCTTTTATTACAAATTGTAGTGTTTTTAAATCACTAGATAGATTTAAACCCAGTTGTCATAATTATACATAATTGCTCTGCCAATTGAACCTGCAAAGACCTCTTTTTAATAGTTAATCTTTGTTATGCCATTAAAAATTTGGCATCCTCTCCCTTTTGAACTTCCTTGCTAATGGCTGCACAGGTAACAACAGATGTGTGTTCTGCTTGCACACCATCCTTATTGGAACTGACAAACATTTCAATTGCAAACAGTATTCAAATATTTAATCTGCTACTCTCTTTGGGTGTGATTTATCATGTCAATCTGTTATACATTGTAGTTCATGGTTGTTTAACTATCAGGTAAATGCACTTTGTGGTGAAGTGGTCCACGGAATGAACTCAAAATAATTAGCGTAATCTTTTATTTCCACACTGTACCAAATTGTTTGGCATTGTCGTAAATTTAGACCCCAGGTGTAACTAAATTGCTTTTTTAAACTGTTATCTCGAGTAATTTTACTTTGTCATGATTTACTCAAAGTTTTGTAAATGCATTCTACATTTGGGCTATTATTTTCTGTTTGCTGTTGAAAGCCGTAATTATTAATTTACTGAGTCGTGGATATATGAAGACCTCATTAAGAGGTAAATTTCAGAGATAATATTTTGCCAACGTCTGTTTGAAGTGTTGTCTGTTGTGTCACAATGACCAAATTGATTATAAAAGGTAGACAAAAATGCTGAAGAAACTCAGCGAGTGAGGCAGCATATATGGAGCGAAGGAATAGGTGACGTTTCGGGTCGAAACCCTTCTTCAGACTGATGTGGGGGGGGCGGGATTGATTATAACATTCTCTAGGAATGGTTCTCTGCCACCTCTCAATACATAGAATTAGAATAGAATGCCTTTTATTGTCATTCAAACAGACAAGGTTTGAATGAAATTTCATTCCTACAGTCATGACATTACAAAAAAAAACAAGACACACACTTAACACAATTCACACAAACATCTCCAATACCTCCTAACTGTGATGGAAGGCAAAAGTCTTATCTCTTCCCTTTGTTCATCTCCCCCGGTCCAGCAGTCCAACTGCAGCCTCAAGGCTACTGGGGCTCACGATGTTAATGCACCCGGTGGGCGATGGTAAGTCCTGCGGCCATTTAAGCTGCGCCGGGCGATGTTGGTCCCCGCTCCGAGTCATTTAAACCCCGCGATTCCGGTGGGAGAAGTTGCCGTTGCGGGAGCTCCGAAAAGTGGTCTCCCACCAGGGACTGCGAGCTCCCGATGTTCCTGTCCACCGGGCCTGCGGCCGGAGCCTCCGAAGCTCCGAAGTCGGGTTGCAGCCGCGCGCCACCACAGCTCTCCCCGTTCTGAAGTCGGCCAGCTCCGCGATGGCGAGTCCGCAGGCTCCGCGACTGGAACCCCCAGGTTGGTTCCGGTTGGAGGCCGCCGCCGGCTCCACGATGTTAGGCCCAATGACACCGGAGACCCGACAGGGAAAAAGTCTGGTCCCCCCCTTGCAGTGATGAGATTAAATGGTTTCTCCCCCCCCCCCCCCACACACACACATATACATAGCTTAAAAATTAGAACCAAAAGCATACATCTAATGGACAAAAATTTTAAAAGGTCAGACGGACTGCAGTCGAGCCGCTGCCGTTAGGCGCCGCCACTCCGCACATATGGTCACGTGCACACCTAGCACCAAAATTCCGCCTCTTTTAAAATTGCAAAATGAAAGAAAAACGTAGACTCTGTGTATATTTGGTGTATTTTGTACAAAAGGAGCTATAGTACACAAATATAGTGTAAAATCAGAAGATACATAGCGGTTGTTGAATGCTGACTTTTAAGTTTGTCATTTTGTTATGTTGTCGTCCTAGAGTCATAGGTTCATGCTGACAAAGATGCCTCACCATTTACCTGCATTTGTCTCATATCCCTCTAAATCTTTCATCTCCATGTAACTTTCCAAATGACTTTTAAATGTTAGACGCCAAATACTGGAGTAACTCGTCTCTGGAGTGAAGGAATGGGTGATGCTTTGGGTCGAGTCCCTTCTTCAGACTGAGAGTCAGGGGAGAGGGAAATAAGAAATGGAAGGGTACAAACAACGTGTGAAAAGAACAGATCAAAGCAGACGATAATCAAGGAAATATACAATGGTTCATAGTTGGATGAGGGGAAGGTGGCAATGAGGCATACAAACAGTAAAATTATTCAGGAGGACAGTGAAAAGTTTAAATGTTGTTGTATCTGCCTCAACTACTTTCTCTGGCAGCTCGTTCCAAATACCCACCAACAACACGGCCAGGCTTAATAGGAATTGGAACAATCTTATTAGATGAGTTGTTTTGCCAGCATTGTGAGGCAAATTTAGTGCAAGCATGTATTCATAGTTGCTCTTTTCTAGAAAGAAAGGTAACAGCCATCAGCTGTGGCACAGAGAGCCAGTTCAGTATCGGTTTAGTTTATTGTCACATGTACTTGTTGCGTGTTAAATTAAATAGCATCAGCTGAAATTTACTTTGGTGTCCATGGTCTTCATCTCCCACCACAAAATAGAGATCCTTGAAATTGAACCAGTGCATTAAGGATAGATGTTTTGTGTCTATCTTCATTATAAACCATCATCTTCAGCTCCTCCCTACACAGTGTATTAAGGGACTTCGTTCAATGTGTTTGCACCTGTTGAGCTTTGAATTATCACCTTTGTCAAGTGGCCTGACTACACCATTGTCTCATCTGCTGCTAAAATTCACGAGCCTCACTTATTCTGGTCTATTTAAAACTGGCACTGATTGATATCCTAGCTCCCCTTACGAACTTCCATTAAATCTTGTTTGCCTATGCCACTTGTGTTTTATGACATGTATTTGTTCCTGTTTAAGTAAAAAGAACATCGCTCATATCCGTATGCTAATTAGATGTAATGTAGAGAATCAGTGAGTACAATTTGTATTCTTTGGTTATAACACAATTTCCATCGGGAAATAGGATATTTGTAACTTTGTAAGTGCCCTTTATGACTATATGCATACCTTGGCATGGTATGCAAGCAAATAATTTCACTGTGACTTGTCACATTGGAAAATAAAGTATTCTGTTCTATTCTAATTGATGATCTTGGAAATTGATGAGCAGGAAAAAAAATGCAGTAATGGGGGACAACTCTTAATTTCTAAAATGATTTCTGTGTAGCCACCCCACAGTAATCAGATTTCATTGTATTTAAAGAACACTGTCTGTAAATTTCACCATGGTGGCTATCGAAAATTACAAGCAATTGCTCCTATCTTTTCCAATGATACCCAATTAAACAATGTAATATAAAACCTTTAGTATTTTTAGCTTGCAGTAACTTAAAATTCTTGCTATTAAAAAGGCCTTTATTTTAGAAAATCTTGTGGGAAAATTATTTAGTTTATTGCGAGATTGGAACACTCGCTTTCCCCATTGACACAATTGTTTTTATGGTGGGATTTTATATAAGGCGAGCTTTCCGAGGAACACAACAATAGTGTTCTTTTCAAATCTTTCCATGATGTCTGCTTATTTTTATAATCTTCCCCAACTGCTTTTTCAGATGATCCTTTTAGGAGTAGTTGTCAATTGTTGGAATGTTTCTTGTGGCTTTGATAAATCTCTTCTGAAGTACCATGAAAGGTCTCTTGCTGCGTTAAAGTTGCATTTGTTGCTGTGAAGCAGAGTTGAGGGATGTCACTTGGGAGTGACTTGGACAACTTTGAAAGCAATAGGATCCATTATTGTGGCTCAGTTTGGAGTTTGGCCGAGAGAATCCTGGAAAAGCCAATGTATAACTCGGTCAATTGAGAAAATATGTCTTTAAAACTAAAACTCACTGGTATTATTATGTGTATAATGCCATTCGATATACTTGTCCAGTACCTTACAGACCCGTTAAATTACTTTTAGAAGTGTTATCAGTTCTGTAATTAGATTTAGTTTAGAGGAAGGCCCTTCGGCCCACCGAGTCCGCACTGACCAGCGACTCCCGCACATCCTACACTACCCTACACACACTAGGGACAATTTACACCTACACCAAGTGTACAAACCCATGCCAATTACCCTACAAACCTGTACATCTTTGGAGTGTGGGAGGAAACGAAGATCTCGGAGAAAACGAAGAACACGGAGAGAACGTACAAATTCTGTACAGACAGCTCCTGTTGTTGGGATCAAACCCGGATCTTTGGCGCTGCAAGCGCTGTAAGGCAGCAACTTTACAGCTGCGCACCGTGCCATAAGAACATTTTGTATGTTGCAAGCAGCAAGATGATTGAAAATAAGCTATTTCAGGCTAGATCATTGTATCATCCAGTGCTCCTATCTTAATAGTGCTATTTAACCTCACCTGAAATAACAGGTAAGACTTTGATTTAAATTCTCATTCAACAAATAATGTGTCGGCAACAGTCCTCCATTACTGTATAGAAGTGTTGCTCTAAATTTTGTGCTCAGACATTCAAAACACTCTGTGATTGAGGTTCTAATGCTCCATTGAATTAAGACCAACCTCTCAGCCCCGGCAATTATAGTTTTGCCTTGCAGCTTCCTTTAACCCCCTGCCGAAGAAGTTATATCTACTTCAACTCAGATGTGTTTGGTTAGTGTATGTCTGCTATTGAACAAGAAGCTCACCATTAATTTGAAGACTGCAAAGCAAGAAAAAAAGGAATAGTTAAGGACATTTCCCTTTTGGGGGAAAAAAAGTTGTTATTTGTGATTTTGAACATTATCCTGAATGAAGATATACACAAAGTGCTGGAGTAACTCAGCGGGTCAGGCAGCATCTTTGAAGATGGGTGACGTTTCAAGTCGGGACCCTCCTTCAGACGTCACCCATCCTTTTTCGCCAGAGATGCTGCCTGACTTGAGTTACTCCAGTTTTTTGTGTCTATCTTTGGTATAAACCAGCATCTGCAATTCCTTGTTTTTATGTTATCCTGGATAAATCTGACCTCTGATTTGCCACCTCCGATGTGCCACATTTTAAATACACTGCACGGATCATTGGGCCAACACTGACACAAGAAATACCTTCCTCTGTTCATTTTGGCCACCATGTGCAACTGATCAGTGTATACCCCCATTTCTTTGATATTGGTGTTCAAACCTGGGTCATCTTTTCCCCACTGGCCCTTGGTCACGTGTGACCAAAAAGATGAAACATTGTGGAGTACATCTCTTCTAATTCTGAAAGCATTACATGTGTACGGTTTTGCACTCTATATGATTCATCTTTTTTTTCGGTTTATCAAGTTAATTTTTTATATGTTACTAGACCAATTGGGACTCGTTGGGTCCCTATCACACGGGAGGGCTGGTCCCTGAACGCAATATTCCACCACTCATTCATAGCCCCCAACTTCGCAGGCGTGGCTGAGGGGTTCCTGTTGTGACGCCAGAGATCCCCGTTGTGACGCAAGCAGACATGCATTATAGTTCTGTAGGTAGGAAAATAGCATTGAATAAGATTAATCTCTTACAATAATT
Organism: Amblyraja radiata; assembly: GCF_010909765.2. Classification (NCBI taxonomy): domain Eukaryota; kingdom Metazoa; phylum Chordata; class Chondrichthyes; order Rajiformes; family Rajidae; genus Amblyraja; species Amblyraja radiata. Next base: position 33,146,811 of record NC_045983.1, on the reverse strand, counting down.
TTTTTTAATGTATCACTTTGATACAGAGGTGATTTTGTTTGGCCCCAATGGCTGCCGTGAACCTCCCTTTGTTGACTTGGGTCCACTGGCATTGTCTGTAAAGCCAACCGTCTTGAACCTGGGTTTTAGGATGGACGGTGATTTTAAACTAGATAAACAAATAGGCGCGGTGGTTAAGTCCAGCTTCTTTCACCTAAGGAAGCTGGCAAAGGTGAAGCCCATTCTCGAGCGGGAGCATTTTGAAACAGTAATCCATGCCTTTATTACATCTAGGCTGGATTACTGTAACGCACTCTACTCTGGAGTCGCACGAGCTTCATTGGCTCGTCTCCAGCTTGTTCAAAATGCTGCCGCTCGCCTTTTGTCTGGAACTCGAAAGAGGGAGCACATTACGCCAATTTTGGCCTCCCTTCACTGGCTCCCAGTGCACTTTCGAGTATATTTCAAAATTCTTTTATTTGTTTTTAAATCGTTGAATGGGCTCGCCCCGCCTTACCTCTCTGAGCTGCTCCACCTATATGCTCCTGCCCGGTGCCTCAGGTCAGCTGATCAGCTGCTCCTTGAGGTACCAAGGTCTAAGCGGAAGCTCAGAGGGGATAGAGCCTTTTCTGTTGCTGCTCCGGCACTCTGGAACACCTTGCCGCTGCACATCAGACAGGCCCCCTCACTGTCCATCTTCAAATCCTCCCTAAAAACACATTTTTATTCTTTGGCTTTCGACACTGGCTGAGGCATTGCTCCTGTTTTTAGTGCTTTTAATGTCTTTTAATTTTTAGTGTGTTTTTTATAGTCCTTCGTTTTACGGTTTATGGTTTAATTGTTTGTAATAGCTTTTTGTTCATGAGTTCTCATGTACAGCACTTTGTGGCAACTGCAGTTGTTTAAAGTGCTTTATAAATAAAGTTATTATTATTATTATTATTATGACACCTGGTCACGTGTGTGACGTGTTGGTTTACTTTTCAAAGAATGGGCCTACTATGTCTGCAAGGCACCCTGTAAAATTATATCAATAGGAATCTTGGAGCTGCTTGCAAACATACAACCTAGGAGGAGAAGATCATTCAGTCCCTCGAAAGTGTTCCAGCATTTAATGCGATTGTGGCTGATCTGATTGTGATCTCCATTCTGCATTGCTGGCTACCCTGGTAACCTTTTATCCATGCTTATCATGAATCGATCTCCTCGGCATATAAAATATGCAGACTCTTCATTAGGGTGATGGAAGCAGAGCTACAGAGACCCTCAACTCAAAAGAAACTTTTGTTTCACGTCTGTCTTAAATTGAGTCTCCCATTTTTGTTGAGCAGTGACCCATTGTTCTGTATTCTCCCATAAGGGGACCATCCTCTTCAGGTTCACACTTGGGATCTTGCAAGTTTACAATCAAGTCATTTATTTTCTAAATTCCAAATGGTTACAGCCCAAAATAGTTAAACATTTGCTCATTGGTCAACCTGCAAAATCCAGGCATTAATTAAGTAAGATAGACACAAAAAGTGGGACAGGCAGCATATCTGGAGAGAAGAAATGGGTGATGTTTCGGGCCGAGACCCTTCTTCAGGTAATTAAGTAAATTTTCTCTGAACTGCTTCCAATGGATATCCTCCCTTTAATAATATAGAACACTCTTTAAACATTGCATTTCAAATGTCTTGGCTTGCTTTGGTGTGTTCTTTAGTGAGATAAATGATGATATATAGTGGTGAAGCTTTGTGATGCTCTTTTGCTAATTCAGTAATGGGAAATATTTATTTTAACTTGGAATAAATATTGGAATGATACAAATATTTGTATCTCTAGGTAAATGTATGCCAGTTGCTCAATGCATGTTATTCTGCATTATTTTGCTATTATTGGCAATATCTGCCACAATTGAAGGTTTTTTTCCCATTTAATTTTTTTGCAATGTTTCTGTGATTTCTGTAATCACGTTTCTGTGATCCCTGTCCACTCTCCTCCATGAATGAGTTTGCATGTTATCACTTCTTAAACAAAAGACTTTCATCTCATTATGTGCATGAGTAGCAAGAGAAATTTGCTGGCTAATTAACTGAGAAAACATAATTGGAAAGAGGTGACAATGATTTGACCATAGGACAAAATATAACCAATTAACTAATTCTATTTCTCTTTTACAGAACTTTGATAATCATTTCTAAATTTTGAGAATTGTTTAGTGTTACTTGCACTCCATTCTCTTTTTATTATTTTGTAAATTGCTCCTATTTTGTACCTACAGAATTATTATATTTTCATACCTCAACCATGACTTTGATTACAGTTGTCTCATTTTTCAAATGCTTTTTTAACCTGAAGACCTTCAATTAGCCAGTTCTTTATTTCGTCTAATAACTGTCTTTGGTTTTTATTAAAACTGTTCTAGAGAACAAATTATGTAAATACCACAGCTGCCGGTAGCAGTTCGATCAACCACTTCCTCAGAGCTTCTCAGTGGAAGTTCATTGACCTGTTTCTAAGTGCAGGTTGCTGAAAGTACTAGTACTGCCAATTGGTGTGGAGAGAATTTAAAACATTTTTTGTTCCAAACCGGAAGGGCAGTCGTGTATGTTGTTCCTGAGCTACGGTATTCCAGTGACATGTTTGTGTCTCCATGTATCAAATGCTTTCAGGATCGATCCTAAAACCATGAACATTTGTATCTTCATTTAAAAAGTTGCCTTTTGTTTAATTAGCGCAATGATAGTAAAAACTACCTCTTTTTTTGTGCAAGCAAGCAAAAGGCAGTAGTCGAACCAGAGAGCAATGGGCTGGATTGTGCTGACAATTTGCCCCATCGAGTCAGTGGCAGAGCTTAGCCTTGCCATTTGGATCCTGCACCGTCAGCCCTGACATTGATTTCAATGGGAGTTGCAGACTAAAGATGTAGGAAATAAGTAACAATGCTATGTTACTATTCATTTGTTAACATGTTAAAGTTTCTGGAATACTGTAGCTCAGGGACAACATACACGTAATTTTTAGCTTGTATTTCTATAATAGATCAAATGATTTAACGGTTCGTTGGCAGGTACCTCTTAAGTGTTCAAGTAAGGCTTGTTCCAGCTAATTTCAATGTGGAATTTGATCGAAAGAAATGAGAGACCGTGCTCCGTAATTGCCGATATTGTCAGTTTACAGTGCACATCCTCAATGCATGAGACTCAATGCTAGCATTTCTTTCAAGAGGGCTTGTATACAAAAGCAGGGATGTAATGTTGAGGCTCTATAAGCGCTGGTCAGGCGGCATTTGGAATATTGTGAGCAATTTTGGGCACCATATCTGAGGAAGGATGTGCTGGCTCCGGAGAGGGTCCAGAGGAGGTTTACAAGAATGATCCCAGGAATTAGTAGGTTAACCTATGATGAGCGTTTGTCGGCACTGGGCCTGTACTCGCTGGAGTTTAGAAGAATGAGGGGGACCTCATTGAAACATACAGAATAGTGAGAGGCTTGGATAGAGTGGATGTGAAGAGGATGTTTCCACTCGTGGGAGAGTCTAGGATTAGAGATCTAGCTTCAGAATTGAAGGACGTTCTTTTAGGAAGGCGGTGAGGAGAAATCTCTTTAGTCGGAGGGTTGTGAATCTAGAATTCTTAGCCAGAGAAGGCTGTGGAGGCAAAGCCAGTGGATATTTTTAAGGCAGAGATAGATAGATTCTTGATTAGTACGGGTATCAGGGGTTATGGGGAGAAGGCGGGAGAATGGGGTTAGGAGAAATAGTTCAATGGTGGAGTAGACTTGATCGGCTGAATGGCCTAATTCTACTCCTATCACTTATGACCTTAGATGTTAATGATTTATCGAAGGGCAAAATAAGTAGTTCTCTTTCTTGAACATCAACATTCTAGAAGTGGAGTCATTGGGAACTGAGGGTACTACAATCTTGTAACTGGCCTTATCTACCCATGTCTGTCAGAGATGCTGGCTGACCCACTGAGTTACTCTAGCACTCTGTGTTCTTTTCAACATTCTGGAGGTATCCAGTTTAAAGCTTTTCCTGTGGTTTCCAACTCTTCATGTGGCTACCAATTATTTGTAAAGTAAGCATATATTGTGTCCATTTTTAGTTGTTTAGTTAAACAATAAGCAAATTCTGTGGCAATCTTTACATCAAGTGCATTGAATGTTGGTGTACACAAAATGCTGGAGTAACTCAGTGGGTCAGGCAACATCTCTAGAGAAAAGGAATAGGTGACATTTTGGGTTGAGACCCTTTTTCAGACTGAGAACATTTGGTGTGTGTCTTCGGTGTAAACCAATGTCTGCAGTTTCTTCCCAGACATTGAATATCGGGTCAGCAGGTAGAAATGCTACCTCACATCTCCGGTTTCCTGGGTTCCATCCAGATGGTTGCTGTCTACCTTGTGTTTTCACATGCTCAGTCTTTTCAGGTGAGGCAAAGGTTCACTTGCACCTCTGCTCAGTCCGCCTAGACCTACCTGATCTCCCGGTTACTGAACACTTTAACTCCACCTCCCATTGACCTTTCTGTTCTGGGCCGCCACCATTGTCAGAGTGAGGCCCAGTGCAAATTGCAGGAACAGCACCTCATATTTCGCTTGGGCAACTTACACCCCAGGGGAATGAACATTGACTTCTCTAACTTCAAGAGATGCTGCCTCTTGCTTTCCCTCTCTCTCCATCCCTTCCCCATCCCAGTTCTCCCACCAGTCTTACTGTGTCCGACTACATTTTATCTGTTTGCTTTGTTGTTAACTTCTCCCAGCTAACAACAATCTATTCTACGTTTTCCTTGAACCGCATTCCCTTTATCCTGTTTTCACACCTTACACTTCCTTCTCTATGTACCTCCCTCTCCCCTGACATCAGTCTGAAGAAGGGTCTCGACCTGAAAAACGTCACCCATTCCTTCTCTCCAGAGACGCTGCCTGTCCCGCTGAGTTACTCCAGCATTTTGTGTCTATTTAAGTAGATTAGTTGTTGCACTGTTTCATTCTTTTGTTCAGTTTTAAATACATGGAAGTCACTTTTATTTTCAAACTTTTTAAAAATGGTTGGTGATTTCCAGTATTAACCAGAGGAATTTCAGTGACAAATCTGTGGCTAAACCAGGACTGTAGGTATGCTTCTCTTTTGGAATGAAGCCAGGAAAATGTGGGCAATGACTCAAAGAGCCAGGTGCCTTCTGTTAGTCTTGTAGGATGTGGCAAATTACATCTTATCCAAACTCCCTCTTCCTCTACCGACTCTTTCAATTTTAATCAGATGCTCATTGTTTGGGTCAGTAGTCTCGAGGGCAAAAAAACAGCCATTCTTGTTTGAACTAAAATGTTGTGTGTAGTTTTATTTCTTGGGTACAAAAAGTATATATGTTTAAAAACAGTACATTTGAGGATCACTTTCATCCTTTCTGAGTTAAAGATTTCTATGACGTCCTTCATGTAACTATACAAGTGAGGAATTGTAATGTGGCGTAGAGGTAGAGCTATTGCCTTACAGCGCCAGAGACCCGGGTACGATCCTGTCTACAGGTGCTTGTTTCTACGGAGGTTGTACGTTCTCCCTGTGACCTGTGTGGGTTTTCTCCGAGAGTTTTGGTTTCCTCCCACATTCCAAAAACGTACAAGTTTGTAAGTTAATTGGCTTGGTATAAATGTAAATTGTCCTGTGTGTGTGTGTGTTCGGCTGAAGGGCCCATTGCCATGCTGTATCTCTAAACTAATGTAAACTAGAATAGCAGGGTTCAAGTGTAAATCCAGACCTACAAATTTCAGGTCTGACTGATGTAATTTGGCCAGTAAGCTGTCCTGTTTTGACCTTTGAATACTTTGAATGTTGCAAATTGAGATGCCTGGAATACTATCAAAGGGAGTGAAGGAATACATAGCTAATAAGCCTGCCTTAATCTTGTTTCTTATTCCATTTAAGCAAGGTCTGTAAATTTAAGCAAATCGTTTGGGAAATCATTGCCAAATTATTTGCATAATACTATAATGTCAATTATTCTGCCCATTTAAACTTGTATATAATGAAGGCAAAGTTTAGTTTTATCACATGAAGCTGGCAGTGAATGAGTTTGTGTCTGTCATGATCTGTAAATTTAGGTTTTGCTCACATGTACTATAATATGAAGCTAATGAGAATTATAGGGAAGAGATTGAACTTTTTTTCGCCTTCCATCACAGTGAAGAATGTGGAGGAGTCACTGTGGTGGATGTTTATGTTAAAATGTATTTTGCGGATCTTGTTGCTTTTTATTGGTATGATGACTAGCAAATAAAATTCCTCATATGTTGCAAAACATACTTGGCAAATAAGGTATGATTATGATTAATGATAAAATCAGATCTACTATGTAAGCTCAAAACATGTTATGAGGTTAACCAATTAAGTGAAGGAGAACCAAAGACAATGCATCTCTGTATTCACACACAAACCCTCGCTTGAAATCTATAAGTTTATAAAGTTCAACTTTGTAATACAACATTTTTTTTTTTTTTTGGGAAACCTATATTGTGTTTTGATGCAGTTCAACACAATAGCCATTAGTACAGTTGCCTTAGGGGCATGGATAAAGTTTCCCAGGAATCTAAAAGGCATCTCAGGCTTAATGGAGAGAGTAGAGTTTTCACTGAGGGTAGTCCGTATCTGGAATGAGCTACCAAATTTACGAGTCGTCTTTAAATACAGGAGAGGTGCCGGAAGACTGGAGGGTGGCAAATGTTGTGCCTCTATTCAAGAAGGGCTGCAGGGAAAATGCTGGGAACTACAGGCCAGTGAGCTTAATATCTGTAGTTGGAAAGTTACTAGAGAGTATTCTGAGGTCTAGGATAGATGGACATTTAGACACAACGGCTGATTAAGGATAACCAGCATGGGTTTGTACGTGGGAGGTCGTGTCTCACAAATCAAGTTTTTTGAAGACCAAAAAGGCCGATGAGGGCAGAGCAGTAGATGTAGACTTCAGCAAAGCATTCGACAAGGTTCCACATGGTAGGCTGCTCTGGAAGGCTAGATCGCATGGGATTCAAAGAGAGATAACTAAATGGATAGAAAATTGGCTTCATGGAATGAAGCAGAGGGTGATGCTTGGCCGTTGAAACCTTTGAAGGTTGCTTCTCGGACTGGAGGCCTGTGACAAGTGGTGTGCCTCAGTGTTTGGTGCTGGGTTTGTTTGTCATCTCTGTCAATGATTTGGATGAGAACATATACTGCAAGGATAGCAAGTTTGCATATGATACAAAAGTGGGTGGTTTTGAAGATGGTGAAGATGATTGTGAAAAATTACAGCAGGATCTTTATCGATTGGCCAGGTGGGCTGAGGAATGGTTGATGGAATTTAATACAGAGCAATGTGAGGTGTTACATTTTGGGAAGTATAACATGGGCAGGACCTACACAGTGAAGGGTAAGGCACTGGGGAGTGTTGTGGAGCAGAGGGATCTAGGATTGCAGCTGGATGGTTCCTTGAAAGTGGAGACGCTGGGACTCAGAGTTATACTCAGAGTTTTAAGTATAGAAGTTGGGAGCTCATGTTGCAGCTGTATAAGACGTTGGTGAGTATTTAGAGTCTTGTATTCAGTTCTGGGCACCATGTTATAGAAAATATGTTTTACAAGGATGATGCCTGGGCTTGAGGGTCTGAGCTGTAGGGAGAGGTTGAGTAGGCTGGGACTCCATTCCCTGGAGCGCAGCAGGATGAGGGGTGATCTTATTGAGGTGTATAAAATCATGAGAGGAATTGATCTGGTAGATGCATGGAGTCTCTTGCCCAGTTGGTGAATCAAGGACTAGAGGACACAGGTTTAAGATGAAGGGGAAAAGATTTCATAGGAATCTGAGGGGTAACTTTTTCACACAAAGGGTGGTGGGTGTATGGAACAAGCTGCCAGAGGAGGTAGTTGAGGCAGGGACTATCCTTTTTAAGAAACAATTGGACAGGTACATGGATCGGACAGCTTTGGGGGGGGGGGGGGAATTGGACCAAACGTGGGCAGGTCGGACTTGTGTAGCTGGGACACGTTGGCCGGTGTGGGCAAGTTGGGCCAAAGGGCCTGATTCCACTCTGTATCACTCTATGACTATGTGAGTAAGTTACAGAAGCAATTGCAATTACAACTTTTGAAAGACATTTGGACAGATATATGCATAGGAGGGTTTAGAGGGATATGGACCAAATGCAAGCCAGTGAGACTAGCCCAGTATGCCAACTTGGTCAACATGGACATGTCGGGCCAAAGAGCCTGTTTCCACGGTATATTGATCTGTCATATTATTGAATGATCAAATGTATCCATTACTTAGGGAGGGCTAGTTTGTTTGAACAATCTGCAAATAACCACTTAAACAAGAGGGTTTCGTTATCCTTGAATGTTAAAATTATATTTGACAACTATACTACATTGATTTACCAGGGTACGTGCATAGTAATTGCTTCCATACTAAACCATCTCTCTGACAAAAGTGCAATGATTATAGTATGATAGTGGACTGCACAGAGTCGCCAGTTGCTCTGCGGCCTAACATCGTGGAGCTGGAGGCCACAGCTCGGGACTGACTTTAAGACCCACCGCGGGGCGTGGACTTACCATCGGAGCCGATTCCTTGCTTGGGATCGACGTTCCAACCACGGCCTGTGGACTTCAACATCAAGGAGCTCGCAGTCTCGGGTAAGAGACCGACATCGGGAAGCTCCAAAAGCCGCGCGACATTCAACTAGCCCCGACCCGGGGTAGATTGCCTGGCGCGGGGGAGCTGAGATTCCTCCCCCCACCACCGATGCAGGAGCTTGATCGCCCCGACGAGGAGGCCCTCCGCTGGCTACGGGAGTAAGATCGTCCCGTCAACGGAAGGTTAGAGGCCCCCGACCACTGGAGGACAAAGAAGGTAGAGGTTGAGCTTTTGTTCGCCTTCCATCACAGTGAGGAATGCGGAGGCGTCACTGTGGTGGATATCCATGGTAAAATGTATTTTGTGTGTTCTGTTGCATTTTATTGGTATGATTGTATGGCAAATCAAATTCCTTGTATGTTGCAAAACATACTTGGGTGATAAAGTATGATAATGATTATGAACCTGGCTCAGGTAGATTTTGTCTGCTGTTAGATGGCAGTACAGTGGGGCAATGGTTGAGTTGCTGCCTTACAGTGCCAGCGATCCAGGTTCGATCCTAACTAAGGGTGCTGTCTGTACGGAGTTTGCGTGTTGTGACCGCATGGGTTTTCCCTGGGTGCTCCGGTTTCCTCCCACATTCCAAAGACGTGCAGGTTTGTCGGCTTACACCCCAGCGCTATGAACTTAACTTCTCTAGTTTCAAGTAACCCTTGCTTTACCCCTCTCTCCATCCCTCCCGCTTCCCAATTCTCTGACCAGTCTGATCTATTCACATTTTCCTTGATCTCCATCTCCCTTTGTCCTGTGTTCACACCTTTCACTTCGGTATCTGTGTATTTCCCTCTCCCCTGACATTAGTCCGAAGAAGGATCTCGAACTGAAACGTTACCCATTCCTCCTCTCCAGAGATGCTGCCTGTCCCAATGAGTTACTCCAGCATTTTGTGTCTATCTCAGGTTTGTAGGTTAGTTGTAATTTGTCTGTAAATTGTCCCTAGTGTGTAGGATACAATTAGTGTATGGGTAAGCGCTGGTTGGCGTGGGCCGAAGGGCCTGTTTCCATTCTATCTCCAAACTAAACATTCAAAGCTCGGTCCAGAAAATATTCTCTCTTCCAAATTAGTGTTTGCCGTGCAGTTTCGAGTATTAACCAGCAGGAGGAACTGTTTGTAAAGTAATGCACTTTCAATCAATGCTGAACTTCCAATATTTGAGGAGTAGCCAAGCAAAGGCAAGTGTAATGTTATTTTTGCATTTGCTCTTTGTAGGCACCTCTGTATATGAAAATTAAACCTTACACCATGGAGCATTGTAACTAATATTTTGCCGTTGTTTGTAAGCATTAGGGATAGTGCAGGCAGATTTTGAATGTGTATGCATATTGAAAAATAATAATCATCAGAATGGCCAAAAACAAGTTAAATGATGTCTTTAAGGCTTTACAATAATATAATTGCTATTGACTGCAATTTTCCATTTTGCATTAATGAATGTAGGAAGGGAGAGAGAGAGAGAGAGTTTATCTAGAAAGGTACTGACTGGCTGGCGAGTGAAAAAAAAATGTAATCACTTATAGCACTTTTGGTCATTTGTGTCTGAAGATTTGAGTAACGGAAAAATGTTGTGGTGGTGAAGGTATTGTGCTAAGAATGTTGTCTATTTACTGTCCTTTTCATCAAGTCCACAAAACCCTTGCCAGGTCTGTCTTTGTGTGGTTACACACAATGCTAGTGTTGGTTTCGTGCCTAGAACGTTAAAGTATTGGAAGTGTGGGAATGGCTGCTTCCTGATTGCAGTTGGACAAATCAGAAAATATCTTTTTTTATCAGAAATTATTCTCTTTGTACTGCTCAAGGTCTGGGAAGCTTTTATCATTTCATTCTCTAATATTAGTTTGTGACTCCCTTTTTTATATATGGGCATGTTATTTATTTTGTGTCATTGGGTGATGTCTTATTCTGCAATGGGATTTCCAACCACTTTTGGTTTTGAGGTCTCCAGAGTAGGCAAATTGAAAACCAGAAGACGTAGGTTTAAGGTGAAAGGGGAAAGATTTAATAGGAATCTGAGTGATAACTTTCACACAAAGGGTGGTGGGTGTATGGAACAAGCTGCCAGAGGAAGTAGTTGAGGCAGGGACTATCCCAACATTTAGGAAATAGTTAGACAGGTACGTGGATAGGATAGGTTTGGAGGGATAAGGACATAATGCAGGCAGGTGGGACTGGTATAGCTGGGACATGTTGGGCCGAAGGGCCTGTTTCTACACTATGACTCTGGGTGGGTCTTTTTTTCCAGAGGGGGTGGTTATACTATCCTATGCAGACCATTTGGTTTGACAACCTCTGATGAACTTTCAGCCTTCCTCGCAGCATATTTTAATTACTCTTAATTTAGACTTCAATTTGCCTAGTTTTTCCTTAGTCCCTCTGCCTGATAAACCCAAAACCTGTTATGGCCAATTAACTACTCGGGGAAATAAACTGTTAATCACTCAGTTGTACAATGTATTTAGCTGTACATATTGGAAACACAAGGAACTGCAGGAATCTCAGCAAAGAAAAGTGATGGAGGACCTCAGTGTGTCAGGCAACATTTGTGGAGGGAATGGACATGCCATTTCAGGTGGGGACCCTTGGGTAGAGTGGGTGGGGAGAGGATGTTTCCACTAGTGGGAGAGTCTAGACCAGAGGTCATAGCCTCAGAATTAAGGACGTTCCTTTTGGAAGGAGAAGAGGTGGTATTTCTTTAGTGAGAGGGTGAAGAATTCATGGAATTCATTTCCACAGAGGGCTGTGGAGGCCAAGTAAGTGGATATTTTTAAGGCAGAGTTTGACAGATTCTTGATTAGTACGGGTGTCAGGGGCTACGGGGAGAAGGCAGAAGAATTGGTTTAGGAGGGAGCGACAGATCAGCCACGATTGAACGGCAGAGTGGACTTGATGGGCCGAATGGCCTAATTTTGCTCCTATCATACGACTTTATGACCCTTCAGACTGAGTGGAGTTGGAGGGAAAGCTGGACAGGAGAGGTGGAGATGAGACAAAGCCTGGCAAGTGATGGTTAGATGTAGGTGACGGGTTGAGTGGTGGTGATTGGCGGAAGGATGGAGTAAGTGACTGAGGCTAGAAAAGGACTGAAAGTTGTAAGATAAGTAGAAAAGTCCTGTACACATTGCAAGTCTATCTTCTCGAGAGTAAATTTAGTGAATTAGTTGGGGCAAGTTATTCAACAATTGAGTAGGTTATTCACTTGTCTGCAAAAAAAAACAATGAATGTGTAGAAGTTAAACAGATTGCATAAATGAAACTCAACCTCAAGTTATAGCATTTGCTTGCTTTCACAGTTTTGAAACAAAATCTTGGATCTGCACACGGGGTCTTTGCTTAAAGATGCTGTGAGTTTAGTGTTGCAAATTAAACTAGTATGGGGACATCTGGTATGTTGTTTGAAGTAAAATGGCCTGCACAATCCATAACTGCAAAGATGTTTGTCAGAAAAGAACATTTGTTATCTAACCCTATGTGAGAAAGCCTTTAAATTCAAAGTGAAAAAAAGCCAAATCTTGATGTGTTGCACAAATGAAATGTAAAGGACAGGAAAGCTGCGCAAGTTGTTCAGGCTTGCACTTCGCTATGCTAGCCAGATCGTCGTGACTGATTGAACCTTTTGCTCTCCCTCACTCTAGAGAAAAAAATAACACAATCTCCACAAATGAGAGGCGCAATAATAGCCCCAAAACAGCTTTGAAAAGTGAATTTATTCAACAAATTTATTTAAATGTTGGCAGTGGATGTTTGTAATAGATTCCATCATCCTGAACATAAGTTAAAACTTGTGAAGTGTTTTATGATGTCCCTGAACCTTATACGGTGGCACAGTGGTACAGTGCCAGAGACTCAAGTTCCATCCTGATCACGGGTGCTGTCTGCACAGAGTTTGTATGTTATCCCTGTGACCGCGTGGCTTTCTCTGGGTGCTCTAGTTTCCTCCCACGCTCAAAAGATGCATAGGTTCGTCGGTTAATTGGCTTTGGTAAAATTATAAATTGTCCCTAGTGTGTTGGATAGTGTGCTGGTATGCGGAGACTCGGTGGGCCAAAGAGCCTGTTTCTGCGCAGTATTTCTAATGCCATGCAAGGTCTTATCTGGTGGATGCTATCTTATTATTTGTATGAGAGTCCTAAACTAGTTGGGCGCGCACTAGTTGAGATGTGGAACTTAAAGTTGTGACATTATAACAGCAGATTTGCAAATGCTCTCTGTGAGTCCAGGGTATAATCTTTAGACTAGATAAGCTGTTTATGTTCCCTTAAAGTAGCACCCTTTGTTGGGTTTAATGAATCAATTGGGCGGCACGATGGCTTAGCGGTAGTTTGCTGCCTTACAGCACCAGAGACCCGGGTTCGATCCTGATTACGCTGCTGTCTGTACGGAGTTTGCACGTTCTCCCCGTGACCTGTGTGGGTTTTCTCCGGGTGCTGCGGTTTCCACCCACACTCCAATGACCTACAGGTTTGTAGGTTAATTGACATGGTAAAATTGTAAATTGTATTTAGTGTGTGTGTAGGGTAGTGTTGGTGTGCGGGGATCTCTGGTCGGCATGGATTCGGTCGGATAAAGGGCCTGTTTCTGCGCTGTATCTCCAAACTAAACTAAATTGGAATTTCCAGTTCAAACTGCATGATGTTGACAGTTTGATACTCCACAGTTTTCATCTTTTCTGTTCCCTGCAAAATGCGATAATATGTCTACATTTAATATATAAACATTGCAAAGTTTCAGAAGCTGCTAGCTGAATCTTCTCTTGTCTTTGCAGTAACCCTCCCCTCAGTGAGGAGATGCTTCCACCTGGAGAATGGATGTGTCATAGGTGCACAGTTCGTAGAAAAGTAAGTAAATCATTATTTAATTAAAAAAACATAATTGTACCATGCTTAGACACAAAATGCTGGAGTAACTCAGAGGGTGAGGCAGCATCTATGGAGAGGAGGAATTGGCGACGTTTCGAGTCGAGACCCGCTGTGTTACTCCAGTATTTTGTGTCTACCTTCGATTTTACCAGCATCTGCAGTTCTTTCTTAATCATTGTTCCATGCTTCATTGATTCAAGAAAGAATGCATTGCACCTCATTTTTCTTCCCCCAAGGCCAGTTTAATGGAAATTTGTAGTTCTGTTAATAGTAAATAGCCGTTATTATAGGCAAGTTTAATAATTTCTGATTATATTTGTGTACATCTCGGCTGATTTAAGTGCACACACTAAATGCTGTCACATTCATTGTAAGATGGTCAGCAGTCCTTTTGCAATCCAGTACTCTTGTAAACACAAGGGACTGAAGATGCTGATTTAATAAAAGATCCGCTGGAGTAACTCAGAGGGTCAGGCAGCGTCAGGATCCATCTACAGTCGAGCCCTTCTTTAGTTTAAAGAAGGCTTCCAAACTGAAGCATCGCACATCTATGTTCTCCAGAGATGCTGCTTAACCCGCTGAATTACTCCAGCACTTTGTCTTTTTACAGTGCTTTTTAACTTGGGTTCTGCGATTGTGTTTGAACCTATTGGCTCATTTCAGCTGTACAGACATTTAGCACATAATGTTGTCTATCTCAGCAGTATTTTTTTTTGTATTGTGAATTTCATTTTGTTTTGTAGCCTCGAGGTTCAGAGGGCATAGGTTTAAGGCGAAGGGAAGAAGATTTAATAGGAATCTGAGGGGTGAATTTTTCACAAAGGGTGGTAGGTCTATGGAACAAGCTGCCAGAGGAGGCAGGGACTATCCCAACGTTTAAGAAACAGTTAGACAGGTACATGGACAGAACAGGTTTGGAGGGAAATGGACCAAATGTGGGCAGGTGGGACTAGAGTAGCTGGCACATGTTGGCCGGTGTGGGCGTTGGGCCGAAGGGCCTGTTTCCCCACTGTATCGCTCTATGATGCTAGTAAATTATATTTTCTTTTCTAGAAGCAAGAGAAAAAGGAAAGACTAAGCCAAGTAAATGGAGTTATGGACAAGCAGACGGTTAAAAGGACAGCCTCGCCTACTGTGGACATGGAGTTCCCTGACAAGTCCCACAGTAAAGCATTGGATTCCAGGGTGGACAGTAACTGTAGAGCATTTGCACAAGCAAAAACTTTGGAAAGGCATGTCAGTCGGCCTGGCACACCGACGTCTAACGCAAGCACCGACACGCCCACCTCTGAGCAGAACGATGTGGACGATGACTTGATTGATGTGGACGATGACAATGCTGCCATGGAGATAGACTGCTCACAATTACAAATAAGGAATCCATTTGAAATACTTATAGCAGCAGCCATGGAGCGAAATCCAACTCAATTCCAACTTCCAAATGAACTGACATGTACCACAGCACTTCCAGGTGAGGGAGCCGGTATAACTACACTTAACACATTGCTTAATTTCTTATTGAGAAACATCAAGGCTTCATCTGCTAATATCCAAAACACACTTGCAACCTGTAACAATTACAGTGCAAGTTTGATAAGAATTGCATGTTCTGCAGTTGTACAAACCGTATTGGTAATCCGCTTATTATTCTGGTGCTAAATATTTTGATTACCACACTGAGGTTTTCAGTTGTATGAATAACTTCGAATCAACGTGCTGTTTCAATATTTGCTGTGTATTTTCTTTGGGCAGTTAGTTCATGACAATGATTGCATTTGGTTTGTTAAGATTATTTGGGTTGGTATTCGCATTTACGTAGACCCTTTTACATCATTAAGACTCTGCAGAATGAAACTGGTTTAGCAATTAAAATGTTTGCGTTTTTAAAATAACCAGCGTTCTGTTAATCAAAATGCCAATAAATCTTGACAAAAATTAAACTGCTGGATTAACTTGTCCTAATGAGTAGAAACAAAGAACTGCAGATGCTGGTTTATACCAAAGATAGACACAAAATGCTGGAGTAACTCAGGTGGGTCAGGCGGCATCTCTGGAGAAAAAGGATGGGTGACGTTTTAAATCCGGACCCTTCAGTCTGAAGAAGGGTCCCGATCAGAAACATCACCTATCCATCTCCTCCAGAGATGCTGCCTGACTCGTTGAGTTACTCCAGCACTTTGTGTCTATCGTCGTAATGAGTGTATAGCTCCTGGTTCTCGCATGCATGCTGAATATTTAGCAGAAAGTTATCCACATTAGATGCATGTGCATTTGGGAAAAGTTGAGCAGCTACCGTATTGCTGTTTGTCACAAGAAATAGTTTAGTGAATTGTTTAGTGCAAGAGCACAGAAAGTTGGGAACTGGTGTAGGTCATTTGGCCCGGTAATCAATATGATCGTGGCTAATCTGTTGCAGGCCTTGCCACATCTTCTATGCCAGTTCCATAGAACTTAAATAAAAATCTGCCTCCCCTTTAAGTACCTCCAGTGACCTCGCTTCCACCCCTTTAGTTTTGAGAATTCCAACTTCGCCTTTCCTCATCTTCTGTGCGAAGACGATTTTACGCACCTCAGTTTCAAATGACGACCACCTCTTTCTGTAGCTTCACCCCGTTAGGTTTAAGTTTATTATTGTCACATGGACCGAGGTACAGTGAACAGCTTTGTTTAGCATGCTGTCCCAGTTAAATTAAATAATATGAATGCAATCAAGCCAAACTCAAGTACAACAGGTAGAGCAAGGGGAAAGATACAGAGTGCAGAATATAGTTCTCAGCGTTGTAGCGCTTCAGTTCCCAAGACAGTCCAATATCCACAATGGGGTGACGGTGAATAGGACAGTGTACTATCCTATGGAATGGTTGTTCAAAAAGCATGATAACAGTGGGGGGGGGGGGGGGGGGGGGGGGGGGGAGAGCTGTTCTTGAGTCTTATGGCGCTCACTTTCAATGACCAAGATGGGACAAAGTATTGATTATATTGGCTGATCTATTCTGTCCTTCATTAATATGATTTGGTGGGATTTTTAATGAGTGGTGCTTTCATTGACAGCTTGAGTGAAACTTTGGACATGACTAGCCTTGTTTATTGTTAATGTATGAATTTATTGTATCTGTACAGCAAGAGGTCTGATCAAATTCCGCATTGTACAACTGTAGACTAGTGGCAATTGAGCTAATTGTCAAAGTAGCCGTGTGTTAAAGTGGCTGATCCAGAATTAGTGGTATAATCTTCGTGTAATGTAAGGTTCTAGCACTTAATTTATATTGGTTTAGTTTAGAGATACAGTATGGAAACAGGCCCTTCGGCCCACCGGGTCCGCATCGGCCAGTGATCACCCCACACACTAACGCTATCC
Source organism: Amblyraja radiata (assembly GCF_010909765.2). Classification (NCBI taxonomy): domain Eukaryota; kingdom Metazoa; phylum Chordata; class Chondrichthyes; order Rajiformes; family Rajidae; genus Amblyraja; species Amblyraja radiata. The sequence continues at coordinate 33,129,965 of NC_045983.1, read as the reverse complement.
TACACACAGTAGGGACAATTTACTGTTTTACCAAGCCAATTAACCTACAACCCTGCACTTCTTTGGAGTGTGGGAGGAAACCGGAGATCCTGGAGAAAACCCATGTGGTTACGGGGAGAACGTACAAAGTCCAGACAGGCAGCACCCGTGGTCAGTGTTGAACCCGGGTCTCTGGTGCTGTAAGGTAGCAACTCTACCGCTGCGCCACCATACCGCTGGGTCAGGACCCGTCTTCAGTGTGATTGTGTGGGCCGGGGGGGGGGGTCTTGTGATTCCTGCCACTCTCTCTTCCATGAGAACCCCTCTCACTCTTCCCCCTCTGTGATTCCAGCTATGCTCCTTCCCCACCATCCGACAGTCAGTCTGAAGTCGGGTGCAGACCCGGAACTTCACCGAACCATGTTCTCCAGAGATGCTTCCTGACCTGCTGAGTTACTCCAGCACAATGTCTTTTTTTTGTAATCCAGCATTTGCAGTTCCTTGTTTCTACACCTCACTTATAGTTGGTATGCTGCAAATTAAAATAACAACAGATTTGTAACAAAATACTAATTTCCCAACACAATGGAAGGAAATAGTTCAGTTGTTGTGTTGTTGACTGTGATTGAAGATAAAGATGAATGAGACTAAATTTATAATCAGTTGATAAGATATTAAAATTTCTTCTGATTTAAGTCAATATACCTGGAGTTGGAATCTTTTCTGCCTCGCGAATCCCTATTCACTGATTTTAAATCATGAGAGGTCTTGTCCCATATTCACAATAAAAAATATTGTGCTGTGCATTAAATCGCCTCATGTAATTCTCTCCTTAACTACTTTCCCATTCTTTAATTCATCGTGTATCAGTTTTCAAGCATGCTCACAGAGACATAATGAACTGGAGATGCTGGAATCAAAATAGTGAAAGAACTCAGCAGGTCGGAACGGTCTAAAGAAGAGTCCTCATCTGAAACGTCGCCAGTCCATTCCCTCCTCAGATGTTGCCTGACTTGCTATGTTCCTCCAGCATTTTGTGCTTTACGCAATCTTGTTCAACTGTGTTAATATATTTTTAGTTTATTGCTTTTGCTGTCTGCACAGTTTTAAAACGTTGTTGTTCTCAATGCTGTGGTTGATTATTTGGTTTCATGGCTGTTACATGAAATTGCCCTGTTGGCCCCTTGAATGGGAAAAAAAGACAAAAGGCCTATCGTAATATTCTGTTAAACAAGCATGTCCTTCCTTAGTCATTGGTGCTGGATTTTATGTTGGATGGGGAAATGGAGTAAACGACCTTATTGGATGGGGAAATGGAGGATACAGGCCCATTGGCCCAAGTTGCCCATGCCAACCAAGATACCCCATCTGCACTAGTGTCCCGCCTGCCCAAATGTCTTTTAAATGTTGTTATATTACCTGCCTTGACTATATCCTCTTTGAGGTCGTTCCAAATACCCACCTCTAAGGAAAAAGTTGCCCCTCGTGTTCCTATTAAATCCCCCCCTCCCACCTTAAACCTATTGTTCTTGACTCCCCTACTCTGTGTATTCACCCTCTCTATTCCAACATGATTTTGCGCACCTCTATAAGATCACCCCTCATCCTCCTGCGCTCCAAGGAATAGAGTCCTAGTGTGCCCAACCTCTCCCCCAATAGCGCAGACCCTCAAGTCGTGGCAACAATCCCCTTAAATCTCCCGAATTCTAGTTTTTTGTTTCTGATTGATTATTTATAACTTAGAATATACATGATGACAGGGATTCTTACATGACTGCACTTTGGTATCAACCTGTATCATTAACATCCAACCAATTCTTGATACAGCTCCTGCATGACCACTGCAGAAGATCAGAAAACCGATATATTGTAATATGTTTTCAACTGAGGAGATAACTTTGCTGTCTTCCTACTTTCTAAATGCACCGTGCAATAAAATACGCTGTGAATAATGTCCATCAGACTTTGCCTTGAAAGGGATATGGTGAAGCATGCTATCTTTAGAATGTTTTAAATTCAGAAAATTGCTTATTTAATCAATTGTAATAGAAGTGCATTCCTAATCAAAACTGATTTATTTCATCAAGCATAACGCTTCAATCAAACCCCATCAGGAATTTGACAACTAGAAAGAAACTTATTTTGAGAATGTTTTAACATTTAATCATCTGCTTTCAACTCTAATGTCTACCTGAATAATCAAAACAAGGAACTGCAGATTCTGGTTTACAAAAAAAGACACAAAGTGCTGATGAGCTACTCCAGCATTTTGTGTCTTTTCTTGCTGAATAGTGTCTGATTTCCCCGCTTTTAAAAATCAGAATAATAAGGATAATTGCGCAACAACTGTCACACTGGTAGGAAATCTTTTGGCAGTAATTGCAACAAATCAGTGGATTGTACTTGTCTATTCTCTCATTCCTGTTAGCACATTTGATTTTCCTGCTATACCTGTTACTTCCTGAAAATATGTTGCCAAATATTCACCTGAAACTCCATTCTTCGTAAGAGTATCAATGACAATTTATTTTTAAAAGGCACATTATGCCTATGATGATGTATGTGCTTTTGACTGGTATTAGGAAGTGTGAATTAGAGGGAAACATTTTTTGCACAGGTCAGAAATTGAACAAGGCAGCGCTATGGGGCATTTTGACCGTGATGATCTGTAGAACTTGTCATACTCTTTAACCAACTTATTATTAAGGGTGGAACCTCTATTTCAAGAGAGAGTTAGATTTCACTCTTAGGGCAAAAGGAATCGAGGGATATGGGGGAAAAGCAGGAACGGGGTACTGATTTTAGATGATCAGCCATGATCATATTGAATGGCAGTGCTGGCTCGTAGGGCCGAATGGCCTCCTCCTTTACCTATTTTTCTATGTTTCTATGGAACAGTGGTAGAGTGGCGTGGATGTGAAGAGGATGTTTCCACTAGTGGGAGTGTCTAGGACCAGAGGCCATAGCCTCAAAATAAAAGGACGTGCCTTTAGAAAGGAGGTGAGGAGGAATTTCTTTAGTCAGAGGGTGGTGAATCTGTGGAATTCATTGCCACAGAAGGCTTTGGAGGCAAAGCCAGTGGATATTTTCTTCTGATAGGCCGTTGATGGATATTTTGACGGTGGAGATTTCTAGATTCTTGATTAGTATGGGTGTCGGGGAGAAGGCAGGAGAATGGGGTTGAGAAAGAAAGATAGATTAGCCATGATTGAATGGCAGAGTAGACTTGATGGGCCGAATGGCTTAATTCTGCTCCTACAACTTATGAACTTCATAGTGCCAGACCCGGGTTTGATCCTGACCTCAGATGCTCTCTTTGTGGAGTTTGTACGTTCTCCTCATGTCCCCATAGGTTTCCTCCAGGTGCTCCGTTTCCTTCCCACCCACCAAAGACGTGTGGGTTTGTAGGTTAATGCGTCTCTGTAAATTGCTCACAGTATGTAGGGAGCGGATGCAAAAGTGAGGGATAACATGGAGCTAGTGTGAACAGCCGATCGGCGGTTGGTTTGGATTTTGTGGGCCGGAGGGCCTGTTCCCATAATGTTTCTTTCAATCAATCAACTGTATGGAACAGAAACACTCCCTTCAATCCACATGTCCATGCCAATCCTCTTGTTTATTTATCTGCACTAATCTGATTTACCCACATTAGGGCCATACCCTTCTGTGCCTTGTCTATTTAAGTCTGCCTCTTAAATGTAGTAATCTTATTCCATCACATTCTCAGGCAGCATGTTGCAGATATCAACTATTCCTTGTACAAAACGAAGCTTGCTCTGATATCCCCTCTAAATTTCCTGCTTCCCCCCCTTCAGATTATGCCCTTTTGTTTCTGATATCCTTACCATGGGGATAAAGATTTTGATTACCCAATCTGTTACTTTCATTATCAAGTACAGACACCTCACATTTTATACACATTTGATTTATGCATTTTTCAAATAACGCGCTTGTTTAATTAATACGCGAACCTAATTGGATAATTACCAATAATTAACATGTATTTTTGAAATTAATGCCTGCTTAAATGTTAAAATGTATCTGTTTAATTTATGGGGTTTTCTGAATTATGCGCTGCTTTTCTGGAACGCAAACCCATTCTCTGCGATGCCTGTATGTCGAATTGGAAACATTCAATATAAATTATTTTAAAATTGTGAACATGTTTTGTGTAACTTTCCATAATGATGCTATAACATCATCAACATTGTATTGAAATAAACATAGATATTTTATTTTCGGAATTTCTATAAAGATCAACTTTTTTTGTGTTTATCTCCTTCCAAGGATTTTGGGGTGGAGAAGTCTCAATTGAATATTAATATTGAATATTGAATTGTAAGTTTGGAGCAGGATGTTATTTGGTTATAAATAACCTTTCTTTGTCAGTTCTGTGTACTGTACTTGTGGTACAGTAATGATGGGTGCTCCATTTTGACTATAAATATGGTTTGCGGGGGTACAAGTCTGCATCAATTTTACTGCATCTATAATGTACTGTCAGTGGAAGGTTTCTACTGCCTTTTCATAAGGTTACAGTCCAATGTATAGAAATGTGAGGAGAACCTGGTTTCTTCTGCTGGTTGCCTTGATTCATTTTGTAATGTTGTAATGTTTTTTGTATGTGTGTGTGAGTACGTGTGTATGATCTATATAAGGGGTAGGCCGTTTAGGACTGAGATGAGGAAAAACCTTTTCAGCCAGAGAGTTGTGAATCTGTGGAATTCTCTGCCACATAAGGCAGTGGAGGCCAATTCACTAGATGTATTCTAGATATAGCTCTTAGGGCTAAAGGAATCGGGGATGTGGGGAAAAAACAGGAACGGGACTCTGATTCTGGATGATCAGCCATGATCATATTGAATGGCGGTGCTGGCTCGTAGGGCCGAACGGCTTTCTCCTGCACTTTCTATGTCTATGCGCGCGTGTGTGTGTATATATACACACACAAACTGAACTTTTTTTTTTGTTTATTATATTGTTTACAGAGTACTATATTTACATATTCTGTTGTGCTGCTGCAAGTAAGAATTTCATTGTTCTATCTGGGACATATGACTATAAAACACTCTTGACTCTTGAGTAAGAATTAAAGGAGTAGAATTGGTCATGCAAATAATGACACACAATGTATCATGCAGGTACCAGTAAAAGGAGAAGAAAAGAAGAAATGACAGGGAAGAATGTGAAGAGGTCACAGCATGAACTAGACCACAATGGCCTGGTCCCACTACCTGTCAAAGTTTGCTTCATTTGTAACAGGTGGGCATATCATTTTTACATTTTTCTTGCATGATGATTCCCCAGATGTAAAATTGAATTCATTAATCCTTTTGGGCCATTCTTTGGAAAGTGAACCAAAATGTCACACACGTTACCAAATGGCATCACCTAAAGTGAATTCTTGTAAGAGATTATTCTTATTCATTGTTATTTTCCTACCTACAGAACTATAATGCATGTCTGCTAAAGATATGAACATTCTAGCTTTTTTAAATTCTCAAGAGTTTGTAAGATAAAACTGAAATTATGAAAAAAATGCTTCTGTGAGGTCACACACGTGACCATTCCTATTTGACCTCTGACCCTAAACAAACATTGTCAGCATAACACAAATATTCAACTTGATAAACTTACGGAAAAAATATGAATCATATATACAGTACAAAACAACATACCTGTAATGCTTTCAGAATTAGAAAAGATGTATTCCACAATTTTTCATCTTTTTGGTCACACACGTGACTAAGAATGGGCCTTTTGCACTATTCAGCACTGAGATGAGACACTTAAACCCAATGACAGTGATGTTTTGATAGATATTTTGAAACTGCATGCAAATTTGCCATCACCCTCTTCCAACTATTATTTAATATGTCATTTGCATGATAACTGCTCGCCAGTTTAAGAATCTGAGTGTCGTCCTGCACTTTCCTTCAAGTCTCTAAATTGGACCTACAATATATATATTCAATCCCTCAGCCATACTCGCTTTACCATTCAATCTAGGCTTTCTAATAAATGTTCAAGAAGGAACTGCAGATGCTAGAAAATCGAAGGTACACAAAAATGCTGGAGAAACTCAGCGGGTGCAGCAGCATCTATAGAGCGAAGGAGATAGGTAACGTTTCGGGCCGAAACCCTTCTTCAGACTCTAGAAGGGTCAGAAGAAGGGTTTCGGCCCGAAACGTTACCTATCACCTTCGCTCCATAGATGCTGCTGCACCCGCTGAGTTTCTCCAGCATTTTTGTGTACCTTTCTAATAAATGTGTTTCAGTGCTAACATTGAAAGTATTTTGTTGTTAATATAAAGTTGGTCAAAATGATTTTAATTGAACTGCAAAATGATTGGATGTCATTTGTACCTGAAGAGAACATGGTGAAAAAGCGATAGACCAAGAACTCCAGATGCTGGTTTACAAACAAAAGCCACAAAGTAGCAATGTTACAAAATTTTGAGATGTAAAAAATCAAGTCTGTAATTTATCCCATCAGATAAAGCATAAAAAGAAGTTTAATTTGACACGTAATTCACTTTCATATCTCATGTATTTAAAAGGTTATGGCCATTTTCATACTCGGAAATTAGCATCTTGTTCCCTATTGATTTTCTATGGACGTAACAAAAAAGCTGTGATCGTGGACAGTCAAAAGCCCATAACTTTCTTAAAAATTAAGAGAACTGAATGAAATTTTCAGTTATCATAGATTGAACCATTCTGAAACAAATATAAAAAATCTTACTTGGATGACCTGAAATTAAAGCATATAATTAGTTAGTTACCCAAGTGTAGCTAATTTCAAACTTCAATTACTAGATCTAAACATCTATCCATTTCTTAATAAATGATTAACATTTTTAAATAGCCTAAGTGTGCAAATAATATTCATAAATAATTCACAATAAAACATGATTTTTAAATCTCATTTACATTAATTTATAGACCAAATGGAAGGAATTTAGTGTTCAATTGCTGTAAATTAAAGTCCATTTTAAATCAGCTTTCTAGTGGGATCCTGTGAACGCGCTGGTTTAGAACGCTCACATTGCGGTAGATTTGTGCCCTCAAATGTCCAGAAAAATACTGCGGGATATAATGGGGCCAAAATGAGCTACTCGCAATATTAAACTTTGTATAAATTGATCTTAAGAAGCCCTTTTTAATGTAAAAATAAGCTACATACCTTCTGTGGTTTGCTCTATGGGACCCTGACGGCTGTCGGTGGTCGCGGGTTTAGAGATTGATTTTTAAACTACTATAACTATTATCCAAGGCCTTTAAAACTAATAATAGCTTTTGCGACGGGGTCTTCCAGCGATTTTTCGTTAATAATTAACTAGGCTGAACATCTTCGATTTGAACAGCCTAGAGAAAATCGTGTTTTAAACCCGCCCCCCTCTAAACGGCGCCAAAATCGCTTCAGGTAGGCTTTGCAACATACCTACACAAAGCACTGGAGGAACTCAGTGGGACATGCAGCATCTATGGATAGGTGAAGTTTTAGGTCAGGATCCCTCAGACTGATTGGAGATGGGTGGGGGAGACTTTCAAAAATCCTTGACAAGGTCCCACACGAGATTAGTGTGCAAAATTAGAGCACATGGTATTGGGGATAGGGTATTGACATGGATAGAGAACTGGTTGGCAGACAGGAAGCATAGAGTAGGAATTTATGGGTCCTTTTCAGAATGGCAGGCAGTGACTAGTGGGGTGCCGCAAGGCTCAGTGCTGGGACTCCAGTTATTTACAATATATATTAACAATTAAGACGAAGGAATCAAAACGTAACATCTCCAAGTTTGCAGATGACGCAAAGCTAGCTGGGTGGCAGTGAGAGCTGTGAGTAGGATGTTATGAGGCTGCAGGGTGGGTTGGGTAAGTGGGCAGATACAGTACAATGTGGATAAATGTGAGGTTATCCACTTTGGTGTCAAGAACAAAAAGGCAGATTATTATCTGAATGGTGTCAGATTAGGAGATGGGGAGGTGGAATGAGACCTCGGTGTCCTTGTACATCAGTCACTGAAAGTAAGCATACAGGTACAGCAGGCAGTGAAGAAAGCAAATGGCATGTTGGCTTTCATAGCGAGAGGATTTGAGTATAGGAGCAAGGAGGTCCCACTGCAGTTGTACAGGGCCCTGGAGAGACCATACCTGGAGTATTGTGTGCAGTTTTGGTCTCCTAATTTGAGGAAGGACATTCTCGCTATTGAGGGAGTTCAGCGTCGGTTCACCAAGATAATTCCCAGGATGGCAGAACTGAGATATGATGAAAGAACGGATCGACTGGGCTTGTATTCACTGGCATTTAGAAGGATGAGAGGGAATCTTATAAAAACATATAAAATTCTTAAAGGATTTAAGGCTCGATGCAGGAAAAATGTTCCTGATGTTGGGGGAGTCCAGAACCACGGGTCGCAGTTTAAGAATAAGGTGTAGGCTATTTAGGACTGAGATGAGGATAAACCTTTTTGCCCAGAGAGTTGTGAATCTGTGGAATTCTCTGCCACAGAAGGCAATGGAGGCCAATTCATTGGATGTTTTCAAGAGAGATTTAGATTTAGCTCTTAGGACTAACGGAATCAAGGTTAATGGGGAGAAAGCCGGAAAAGGATACTGATTTTGGATGATCAGCCATGATCATATCGAATGGCGCTGCTGGCTCGAAGGGCCAAATGGCCTACTCTTGCACCAATTTCTATGTTTCTAAATGGAAAAAAGGTGAAGGTCTTTTCCAACATAATGCATCCCATGGTACATTTTATTCCTGCACATGCTTATATTCTTTCAGTAAATAAAATGGATTACTAAAAACATATTGAGGTGCTGGAAACTAAATTTAAAATCATAAAAAATAAGTAGGCTTGCAGCTTTTATGGATAGAAAGTGTTTTATCAGAGGGTTGGTGAAAGATCCCTGAAACATTAATCTTCTCTTTGCATAGAGTTGTCCGAACATGCTGAATGTTCCCAGTGTTTTCTTGTTTTAATAAATGCATTTGATAGTTTGAAAGAAATTAAAACAAGATTTTACCTCGATGCCACACAAATATCCATATTGGAATTTCTAAACTTTGTGATGCTCTTGACATTCCTTTTATGAATTTACAAATAAATTATTTATTCATTGGGATAATTGGCAAACTTAATTGTGTCCTATTTTAAAGACCCAATCGTTTATGTGTACCTTCAAGAGCAAGGGAACTAGTACTATATACCTAAATGTTGTCATCTTTTGCACCCGGGCAGCACGGTGGCACAGCAGTTGAGTTATGGCCTTGCAGTGCCAGAGACCCTGGTTCAATCCTGACTACTGGTGCTGTTTGTACGGTGTTTGTATGTTCTCCCCGTGACTGCGTGGGCTTTCCCTGGTGCTCTGGTTTCCTCCCACATTCCAAAGACACACAGGTTTGTAGGTTAATTGGCTTTAGTTAAAATTGTAAAATTGTCCCTAGTGTGTAGGATAGTATTAGCATCCGGGTGATCACTGGTTGGCGTGGATTTGGTGGGCCAAAGGGCCTGTTTCCTTGCTGTATCTCCAAACTAAAAACTAAAAACTAAACACCCACTTGGCTATACACACTGTTCAAAAGAACAGTGAGAGATGTCAGATAGAAATAAACGTTCATTCAGTGTTCCTTGCATTTGGTTGCTTCAGTTCCCATCAGATTCTATTTGATGTACTGCACTATTGTTATCCAAGTCGTTAAAAGCAAATCAAATATGCTCAAGGACTTGCCAGCATTGAAATGAATGAACAGAACAGATAATTTAAGCATTAGTTTCTGCAGCCTTTTCTGTGTCTGTGAACAATGCCTGCTGGGGGAGAGAAGCAAATTATATTTGAGAAGTTTTCCCAGGGATTAGACGCTGGTGCGGAAAAATTGAACATGGTTTAATACTCGATCCCGGACAAGCAGAAGACTTGGTGATTTATCTGCTCGGCAAACATCCATATAAACTTTGAGGCTAGTAGGTTCGAATTCGAAAGTGGGGTATAATCAGATTTACTTAAACTGCTTGTGGAATGAGATTTTATTTCTTTGCTTCTGGATAGAATTTTGGTCATGCAGAAAGAACAGTCTCTGACTTGCATTAATTTCAAAGTATTGAGACCATTTCCGGATGATTGCCTCGTTAAATATTTGCCATATGATTGGGAGCAGATGTTCCTCTTAATTACAGAAGATCATCTGATTAAAGCACACATATAAAATAATCTGAGGGAAATCAGGAACATTTGGAAAAACCTGTAGGCAAAAGATTCTAACAATATAGCTTTTTCTCCAACTTTCATCTGTAAGCTTGAACCTTGGCCACCACTCTCTCATGGTAAGTGCAAGAGGTGGCAAATCTCTACCCTTTCATTTCTTCCTTATTTTTGCTTCAATTCACAACTTGTAAATGACAATGACAGTGTGATGCTTGTGTTGCAGGAGTTGCAGAGTGGCGCCCCTTGTCCAGTGTGATTACTGCCCTTTATTGTTTCACATGGACTGCCTGGACCCACCTCTTACTGCAATGCCAATGGGAAGATGGATGTGCCCCAATCATATTGAACATGTGGTGGTAAGTCATTGTGCACTTCTGACAGAAAGGGCAGCACGGTGCCGCAGTGGTAGAGTTGCTGCCTTGCAGCGCCAGAGACCCGGGTTCGATCCTGGCTAAGGGTGCTTGTTTGTCCAGAGTTTATACGATTTCCCCATGACAACCATGAGTTTTCCAAAGACGTACAGGTTTGTAGGTTAATTAGCTTGGTACAATTGTAAATTGTCCCTAGTGTGTGTAGGATAGTGCCAGTGTATTGGGATCGCTGGTCGGCGTGAACCCGGTGAGCCGAAGGGTCTGTATCCGTGCTGTATAACTGAACTAAACTGCATGCACTGGGACTATCTCCGTGTTAACTTCATATTTCAATGTTTTATCAAATGCAATATTACTTATTCTTGTATTGTTAAATTGCTGATCAGTTTATGTATACACAGCTCAAGTTTGCTGATGTTGCCTGGGATAGATTACGCACAATATTTGGGGCAAAGTTTGAGGAGAAGGAACAATAACAATTTTTAAGACAAGCAGTTCCATTATATTTCCCAAAATGGTGTTTAGTGCAAATTTACACTGCCTCAAACTCTGCATGGAAATGTTTCTAATAAATTATTTGAGGCAGGATCAGCTTCACAGAAAGGTTTGGAGGTTGAAGAGTTAGTCATGGAGTCATACAGAACGGAAACAGGGTCTTTGGCCCAACTTGCCCAGGCCAACCAAGATGCCTCATGTACATGCTTGCGTTTGATCAATCCTGGTACAACTGACTATTTCTGAACTAATTTTTCTTCCAACCCAGTTTGCTAGGTTTTTGGCCATAATTCCTCTCTCGCATTCAGTTCATGGCAATAGTGTTCAATAATGTTCTTAATTTTTTTTGTTCAGCCTTCACTTAGCTTTGTATTACTTATTGCCTCCAGCGATGTTAAATATTGGAAAATAAATTCCCAATAGGAGATGCTGTGCATCGTGCTAATCCATCTGTCTGAAGCCTGAATAGTTCTAGAATTGCGGGACAACTATATTTTACACCGAGTGGTGAGTGCCGGGAACGCATTGGTAGCGGAGGCAGATAAAGATTGTGGCGTTCCATGTCATTTAGATTGGCATACGGATTTGTACGCAATATCAGGAAATGGGGAATGGATCATGTGCATGAAACATAGAAACATAGAAGATAGGTGCAGGAGTAGGCCATTCGGCCCTTCGAGCCCGCACCGCCATTCGATATGATCATGGCTGATCATCCAACTCAGTATCCCAACCCTGCCTTCTCTCCATACCCCCTGATCCCTTTAGCCACAAGGGCCACATCTAACTCTCTCTTAAATATTGCCAATGAACTGGCCTCAACTATCTTCTGTGGCAGAGAATTCCACAGATTCACCACTCTCTGTGTGAAAAATGATGAAATAAAGATGAAATTAGTTTAGTTTGGCATCATTTTCAGTATAAAGCTTGTGGGAAGAAGGGCCAGTTCCTGTGCTGCAGGCTTCTATGTTCTATCCAGTGGATTGTAATAAGTTTTATAGTAACTGATTTAATTCTTATACAGTGATTGTTTCAGTCCATCATCTCACTTCCCTGGCATTTTAGGTGTGAGGAAAGCCAGTGTAAAATTGAATGGAGGAAAATAAAGTGACACTGTTCTACCTACTATAACCAGAGTGTTTTAGATTTCCATGCCTAGAGAAAGCATTGTTCTTGATGACATTCTCTTGTCGGTTTGTGTCCACGTTTCAGAGTTTATTTGTAGGTGACGAGCGCATCAATGAACAGCACAGATGTTAGACCCAAAATGTCCGTCGGAGCATGCTTCCATTTTCATTTCTTACTCCTACAGCTTAATCAAAAGAATATGACGTTGAGCAATAGGTGCAGAATATTTGACAAGTTTCAAGACCGAATATCACAGCATGCAATTAAGATTGACTTTCTAAACAAGATCCACAGAAAGCATCCACCCAATCGCAGACTTGCAAAGCCAGTGAAAAGGAAAAACATGAAGGTATGTGATATTCTGATAGAAACTTTAATGGAATAATACAATCCAGTAAAATTATAAAATTAAATAATTTGTATTGAACCCATCTAGGTTGAATTGCCTTGTTCCATGTATATGTTAGAATCATGAATTCATTTTGGCATGATTGGGACCAATCTGAAAACTGATTAACTAAAAGATATCTTCCAAATTTGTGGGAAAAAAAGTTTAATATTCCCTTGATGTGGAATGAATGCAGGGGATTATTTATGCCGTGAGCTCTGTACAGTGAAAGTAATTGATATGATGTAATTAAAAAATGCAGACATATAAGCGCAGACTTTATATTGACCAGCAATTTAGTCTGGGACCATGGCTCTGTTACACATTGGGCTTCACTATCTAGAACAGTCTGGGATCTAATCAATAACATCTTATATCCTCATTGTCACTTGAAAGCATTCCTTTAAGCTTGGCTTTATTTCTGTTTGGATTGCTTTGTTCCAAAGAAAAAAATTAAGTTCCTCATACCATTGGAAGTACAATATTCGGAGTATTCTTGGGAGTATTCGGAGTATCCCACACTGCACAGTGTGATTGACTGATATTTAAGTATAGTTGGAACAAACAAATTTTCAATGCAACATGAAAACACGCCAGGATTATATTTTCTATAGCATTCATTGTTATCATTCTCAGATTCAATTTAAGAATCTTTTGCGCTATTTTCAGTTGACACTTTTTCCGTGCTTGCTGAATGTTAGAACCTTTTTAAAATCAATATTTTAGCATCTAGAATGTAGGATCGGCCATTTTGTTGACAGAAGTCACATACATTGGTTTCAAGAAGGATAGATTAGATAGATTTGGCAGTTGAATGCACTGAGATGCACCTGTTGATATTATTGCAAATACTGGATAATTCAGTGTTAGTTTTATCATTTTAAGGATCCTAACATTTGCAGAGGAACTAAATGCCTGAATGGAATTCCTTTTGTTGCAGTTAATATTTTCTCCATTCAGTTACTGTGAATGTTTAATTATTGTTCCTCTGATCTAAGCACTCTATGATCATTTATTTAGGCTACCTGGGTTGCCATGACATTTTACCTGCTAAGAATTCTGGGTAAGTGATGAAGGACACAAAGTCCTGTGTAAGTCCCCTTCTCTTACTCCCCCCTCAAATAATAAGTAGCTCAGTTAGATTAGGATGGCAGGCGCAGGAGCAAGGATGTACACATTAATTGCGAGCAGAGTGATTTGGTCTATCAGTGATTCTTAGCAAGGGTAGCTATCCCAAGTCAGGTTGCCTAACTAAGTGAGTGCTTTTACCAGAGGAACGAGAAAGGAGTGAGGAGGTAAAATCTGTAATCTGTAAAATTTTAGCACCAATTATTTCAAATTAACCTATTGGGTGGGATTTATTGATTTTACATGAAGCCTTTAAAGATTTGAATGAAATTTGAGTATTAACGATAGTCTAACCTTTTTGCTAGTTGGTCTTAATGACAGATACTAATCATTGAATTTGTGTTGCTTAAAGATGGAACAAAATTATATAATATTTTCATCAATAAGATTTAATTCAATCTGAAGAGTACTTATCCATTTTAATATATCGTTATATTTGAGATTGTTAATCCACAGATCATCCCCAGAAAATGTGAAACCTTCCATGTATATATTATGTATATAATATATATATTTAAACAACGCAATTCTGATAGTAACTTCCAGTTGGAGATTCACTAGACCAAATCTTAAATTGCCTGATTTTTTTTTTTTTTTTAATGGCAATAAATTCTAAATTGTGTATTTGGTGGATAATGCAAGTCTTGTTGTCTCCTCATTTGTAGAGAAGGGGTTCATGCCGTGTCAGTGTATTTTTAGATTGAAGATTAGTGAATATATTATTCATATGATCATAGATGTCGAGGTGTTCTGGTGTAAATTGAGTACATTTCCAATAATTGCATAAATATAAATATCTTGGGATGATATTTGACCCGGGAATTGCCTGACTAGTTTGGGTACAAATATGAAATTATTATTTTAGCAATACTGGGATGGTTTGCCTGTAGTTCCCAATGTCAATGTGCTCTTGGCTAACTTAAAACAAAACTTGCTCATTCAACAGATGATGCTATAAGTCTGTGTTTTATAGTTCTACGGTTGCTCATCTTTCAATTCATTTCAGCAGATGACCGATTGTATTCACTTTTCCTCCAGGTTCCTGAAGCAATTAAGGCCCAGTACCAGTATCCACCGCCTCTCCTTCCTCCGGCAGGAATCCGTGATGGAGAGCTGATATGTAGTGAGACTCCCACTGAGTCACAAAAGCACCTTTCCAACCATGAGCACTTTGCTGCTGAAGAGGAACAACAGGAGGTAATAAGGGAGACAGTAGGTGCACGAGTAGGCCATTCGGCCCTTTGAACCAGCACCGCCATTCAATGTAATCATGGCTGATCATCCCCAATCAGTACCCCGTTCCTGCCTTCTCCCCATATCCCCTGACTCCACTATCTTTAAGAGCCGGCCGCTTGTGAGGCAGAGAATTCCACAATCTCACAACTTTCTTTTAGAAAAAGTGTTTCCTCGTCTTCGTTCTAAATGGCTTACCCCTTATTCTTAAACTGTGGCCCCATGTTCTGGACTCCCCCGATATCAGGAACATGTTTCCTGCCTCTAGCGTGTCCAAACCCTTACTAACCTTATATGTTTCAATAAGATCCCCTCTCATTCTTCTAAACTCGAGTGTACAAGCCCAACCACTCCATTCTCTCGGCATATGACAGTCCCGCCATCCCGGAATTAACCTTGTAAACCTACGCTGCACTCCCTCAATAGCAAGAATGTCCTTCCTCAAATTAGGGGACCAAAACTGCACACAATACTCCAGGTGTGGAGTATTAAAGCGTGATATGGATCTTGATCGATTGATACTTTATTGTCACGTGTACTTGGTATGGTGAGATTCTATGTTTGCGTACAGTACAAGTATGCAACAGTCACCACACAATGGACGCCGACAAAAGGGTGGTGAATCTGTGGGATTTATTGGCGCAGAAAGCTGTGGAGGCCAAATGGATATTTTTAAGGCAGAGATAGATAGATTTCATGATTGGTACAGGCATCAGGGGTTATGGGGAGAAGGCAGGAGAATGGGGTTGAGAGGGGAAGATAAATCTGCCATGGTTGAATGGCAGAGTAGACGACGGGCCCAATGGCCAGAATCTGCTCCTATCACTGATCAACGTGGAAAGTATTCAATATAGTTCCTCTTCCTTCTCCTCCACCTCCCTCCCCCTCAGTCCCTCTTTGTTCTCAGCACCCCCCCCCCCCTCCCCCCTCCCCTGCTGGGTCCCTCTTTGTTTGTGCTGGATTTTGTTTTAGCAAGAAAATCATATTCTTCATGCTAATAAATTGGCAATGAGATCAAAATTGTGTCTTTAGTGGGTGATGCAAGGTTGTAATAGAAACTACCTTCTTGCCTCGATATTTGTAGAGAAGGGATTCATACTGTATCAGTTTATTTTTGGATTAGTCTATTATCATTTGATGATTAGATTTTCTTCTCGGTGGAGTTTTCACTTGATTTGACCGATATTTGAATGGAGATTTATTTGTGCTGTTCAGCTTGGTCAAGTTCTGTGGACAGAAAAAGCTGGAGTAACTCAGCGGGTCAGACAGCATCTCTGGAAAAAAGGACTTTTCGAGTCTAGACCCTTCTTCAGACTGACCCGATCCGTCTCAACCCGAAAAGGAATAGGTGACGTTAACTGTAGTTTTGAGTTTATTTATCCTTTTAATAATACTTTTTTTCTCCCCTTTCTTCTAGTGGCTTCGTAGTGTTGTTGCACTTCAGTGCAGCATATTCAAACATTTATCTGCTAAGCAGATGCCATTATATTGGGACTCTGAACGCGTTGACAAAGCGGATATTAAGCCATGTGTCTCAGCGCAGTGTTCAGCGGACAGCTCTTTAAGCAGCATGCATCAGGCAGCCGGAAAGAAACCATCGTCCCCATCACTGACTTCATGCAATGTTACGCGCACCTCAGGGACCAACAGCCAGAATTCTTCAGGTTCCTCCGCATCACAGCAGCCTGGCGCTGCAGTCACACAGGAAGAAAATGCCCGTATTTTACACCCCGAGACCTCGTGCAAGTCGTCGAGCGGCGGCGGGACTTCCAACGGACCTTTGTCAGCAGAGGTGAAAGTAAACCGGCCTTTCCCGTGCGCGCTTTCATCTGAACCGTCCCGGCAGCTGTTAGACACGCAGAGACCAAAGGGACAATTAACGCCGCAGCTGCCAAGCCAAGTCTCTGGGCAGGCATGGCTGCATTCTCAGCTGCGGCCCACCACCCCACCAGCAGCCGGCAACCTCCAAAACCATTTTGTGGGAACGGTTGTCAAGGCGGAGAATGCAGGAGGACCCGTTTCGTGCTTGCAACGAATTCCTATCAGTGTGACGAGTGTTCCCGCTTCTTTATCTACTTTGTGTGCCAGTTCTGAGATCACCAGCAGCTCGCAGCTCAAAAGCATCGCTTCGGTGCAGATAGCTGGGCGGCCTACCACGTTCATGGCAAAGGTCGTCACGACATCCTCTGCGATAGCCAGGGCTATTACACCTCCAAGAGCAGTGGCAGATAGTGTATCAACACTGTTGGGACCTTCAAGGAACCTAATTTCACCAGCAGCCACAGGTGGATAGCTTGTTTTTTTTTAAATCCAGTTATTGTTTCCTTTCATCCACAGTAAAATGATTATTTAAAGTGGTGTTCAGTTAATTTTGGGATGTTTTGGACAGATTCCATCAAGAGATCGGAAGACTTAAGTTGCTAAAACACTGAAAATCTACAATGATAACCAGTATTTCCTTCAATATACTGATCTTATGGAGCTGTACATGGGCGGAATAGATCGGGCAGACTCACAGAGTCTCTTGATCGAGAGCCAGAGGTCATAGGTTTAAGGTGATGGGGGGGAGAGAAAGGTTTAATAGGAACCTGAGGGCTAACTTCTTCGCACAAAGGGTGGTGGTTGTATGGAACGAGCTGCCAGAGGAAGTATTTGAGGCAGGTACTTTCGCAACTTGTAAGAAACACTTCGACAGGTACTTGGATAGGGTAGGGTTAGAGGGAAATGGGCCAAGCACAAGCAGGTGGGACTGGTGTAAATGGACATGTTGGTCGGTGTGGGCAATTTGAGGGACTATTTCCATGCTGTATGACTCTGAATCTATATCTGCCTAATTATTTGTGTCACAGAAGGCCATTGAGTCCATGCCTGCTTCCAACAAAGTGATTCCATACCCTACCCCTCTTTCCCCTGTCCTCTTACACCTTCCCTTCCTCTGGCTCTGCGTTTCACTCCTCTCCTTATCTAATACCCTCTTTGTTTCCTTTCCACCTCTGACCTTTGTCACTTATTCTACCCTATCTGGTAATTAAATCCCACCTCATTTTTATCTACTTGGGTTTGCCGAGCTTTGTCCTGCCCCTACTTCTCTTTTCCAATATTTTCACCGGCTGCTATCAATCTTAACGGTCCTGCCCCGAAACATCATCTGCCCATACCCTCCACAGATGCTGCCAGCTCGACGGAGTCACTCCAGCACTGTTGTGCTCAAGATTCCAGCATCTGCAGTTCTTTGTGTGATCCCATGTCCCCCATTTGCCTGTACCTACAATGTATTCTCCTTTATGCTCACAAATTTCCCTTTGTCTAGGACCAGAGGGCACAGCCTCAAAATAAAAGGACGTACCTTTAAAAAGGAAATGAGGAATTTATTTAATCAGAGGGTGGAATCCAATGCCACCGATGGCTGTGGAGGCCATCCCTGAATATTTTTATGGCGGGGATTGACAGGTTCTTGATTAGTAAGGGTGTCGGGGGTTATGGGGAGAAGGCAGGAGAATGGGGTTGAGAGGGAAAGATAGATCAGTCATGATCGAATGGCAGAGTAGATTTGATGGGCCGAATGGCCTATTTCTGCTCTTATGAATTTCTGAAGCCTGTGTTCGTGGAGCTGTGAGACAGTTTCATTAAGTGCTGAACCACCATGCTGTCCTCCCTTGCTGGAATCTTGAGCAAAGCACGAAGTGCTGGAGGAACTCGGAGAGTCAGGCAGCATTTGTGAAGGCAATGGACAGACGACATTTCGGGTCGGGGGTCTTCTACAGACTGAAACATCTTATTGCATATATCGTGCACAGCCTAAAGTTGCAGGTCAACTTGTTCTATTTGATCTTGTTTATGCACGTCGGGTTGACTGCATTAGTCAAAACAGGGTGGACCACGTGAAGGTGAATCAAACTGAAGAAGAGTCCCCACCTGAAATTTCTAATGTCCATTCCTGCCAGGTTCAGAGGGATATGGGTCAAACGCAGGCAGGTGGACTAGTGTAGATGGGGCATGTTGGTCGGTGTGGGCAAGTTGGGCCGAAGGGCCTGCTTCCACTGCATGACTAATTGGTAGATGGGTGGTGATGCTGCCAGTTTGTTTACTCACAGAATTTGGGTTAATTGATGTGCTAGTTTCAAATTGGAAAGATTGTTTTCCACATGATTGGTGTGAGGCTTTTGGAACAAGTAGTTTTTTTTTAAATAGTATCAGTCTGGAGCAAGTAATATGCAAACAGTATACTACATCACAATCCTTTAATGCAATATGTCAAATTTGGGTGAAAATATCTAAATAGACCAATGTTCCATTGAGTTAAATCCTAGTATGAAGTGTGATAGAATCAAGATTAAATCTTTTCTCACAGCTCTGGTCAGATATTGGGTATATTATAGAACAAACACGAGTTGTTCAGAATCTCATGCTGCATACTGATCGGTGATTGAAAGTTCTTCATTGATCTCGTAGCTTTGAAAATAGATAAATTAAAATGTGGACTATTTGTACATTTAGTTGAGTTTATTGTCTCGTGTACCGAGGTACAGTGAAAGCTTTTGTTGCGTGCTTACCAGTCAGCGGAAAGACAATACATGATTACAATTGAGCCGTCCCACATTGGACAGATACACGATAAAGGGAATAACATTTAGTGCAAGATAAAGTCCGATCGAGGATAGTCCAAGGATCAAGGTATTTCTCTTTAATAGAAGCAAATATCTTTCAACTGTAGAAGTAAAAATTGTAAATGTTGAGAATGTACTTGGAAGCTGTGTTTTGAAAGTTAGCATTTGATGGTTGGGCTTTGAATTATTTTTACCTGTGACTGCTGCGTTTGAGAATCTTGTACCATTTTTGTTCAACAGTAATAATGCACAGTGCCACTTTATTGGTCGGTCGGATTGCGTTGATTCTCATAGAACTTGAACAGATTCTGTTCCAAAACTGGTAATAACGAATATATATCTTTCTTTTCATAAAAGGTAAAGTGAGTCCAACTGTGCTGTCAACAGGTGTGTCAGTGGGAAACAAAGCAGTTCCCTTAACTTCTCCATTAAATACTTCAGTTATGTTTGACCTTGCCAACTCTCTGCAGGCAGCTATGGAAGGAAGTGGAGGTAAATGTTTTTGAAAATTTCTCTCGCTGAACTTATTCTCTCCGGTTGACTTGCCATTTGGTAGATGAAAGGATTTGAGTTTTGCATGCACACCATTTCTACCACTTGGTCCTAAATGTAAGAATATAGAACAGTACAGCAAAGGAACAGACCGTTCCGGTTTTGCCGTACCACCTCATTTGACTTGCTGCAGGTGCCAGGTCTCAATCTCTATATAAATTGTTTCATATACAAATTATCTGTTGGGAATGAATGGACACTTTATCAATATTGCCCAACGAGACATGACTGCCAATTTTATACAAACTTGGGTTTTGTTCTGGTTCTGCTCATCATTATTTGCTATAAGATTTTTTTAAATCCACTCAATCTCAATTTCTACTTGTGGGCAATTGTACTATTACATTTATCTCTTGGTGAAAACAAAGAGAAATTGTGGAAAGAATCCACAAAAATTAATGTCCAGTAGTAAGTGCCAAAGCTAAATTTCATGTTGTAATCAATGTAAGTTTAGTGGTAGTAGGGAGAAGAACTTTGCGTAGCAAATGATCGATTTTATTTATTTATCACATTCAAAGTTAATAGTTGTCAGCTAAGTTGCATGGGATGGGGAAAATACAATCATAAATGGGCAGCACTATGGCACAGCGGTGGAGTTGCTGCCTTACAGCACCAGAAATCCAGGTTATATCCTGACCACGGGTGCTGTCTGTACGGAGTTTGTACATTCTCTCTGTGGCCACGTGGGCTTTTTCTCCGGGTGCTCCAGTTTCCTCCCACTCTCCAAAGATGTACATGTTTGTAGGCTAATTGGCTTGGTAAAGTTGTAAATTGTCCCTCGTGTGTAGGATAGTGTTAGTGTGTGGGGATCGCTGGTCGGCACGGCACAGTGGCCCAAAGGGCCTGTTTTCGCATTGTATCTCTAAAATAAACTTTTAAAAAATTAATGTTTACAAAAGTGTTGACTCGCAGTTATATTATTTAGTAATGACATCTGTCGTGACATTAGTTTAAATTCCAGAAAGTTGGAATAAAACAATATTGCTGGAAATACTCCACAGGCCAGGTATCACTCGTGGAGTGAGAAGCACTTAACATCTCACATTGTTTAAGAAGGAACTGCAGATAAGGGAAAATCGAAGGTAGACAAAAATGCTGGAGAGACTCAGTGGGTGATGGAGCATCCATAGATGCTGCCTCACCCGCTGAGTCTTTCCAGCATTTTTGTCTACCTAACATCTCACATTAATCTATTCGAGTTAATAGGAATTTTAAATAGAAATTATTTGAGACCTTTCGAAGAAACTACAATATTGTTTTGTCCTTTTGCAGAGATTGAACTCAGTAAGCTGGATGAAAAATTGATTCAGGTACTGGCTTGGCAAAGAATTCAGCAGCTGTTTCCTCCCAAAGCATCCTCTTTACCATCAGTACTTAGCACCTCGAAAACCCAGACAAATGCTGCAACCACGCAGACTGAAGGTATGCATTCAATTGTATATATTGCACCAATGTCTCTTGTTTCAGCCCATCTGTAGCTCGGTCTCAGTTGCGCGTCTTATCTCTGATTCAGTGAGGCTCTTCAGGGTACCACACTGGCCTCTCATCTTCCTAAACACCAGCACCCCTGAAACATGGTGGTCAGAACTTATTAGAGTCATACAGTCATACAGCGTGCAAACAGGCCTTTCCACCCAACTTGACCACACAGCCCAACAAGTCCCAGCTACACTAGTCCCACCTGCCCACGTTTGGCCCATATCTCTTCAAGCCTTTCCTGTCCATGTAACTTATTCTGCACCAGTTCCCATTCTAACATATTCCCTCTGGTCACTGAACTAAAATAGTTCCTGCGTTCAAATGTTTTATCTTTGCGTTTCAAAGTTTTATTGCTCCAGATCTCTCATCTTCTCCAGTTCCATTCCGTTGCCTCTCCTTAGCAAGCGGCCAACTGTCAAAGTTTAATTTAGAGATACAACATGGAAACAGGCACTTCGGCCCACCGAGTCCACACTGGTTCTATGTTATCCCACTTTCTGAGTCACCCCCTCAGGGGGAATTTGCAGATGTCGATTAACCCACAAACCTGCAAGTCTTTGGGATGTGGGGAGAAAGCGAAGCACCCGGAGTCACAGGGAGAACGTGCAAACTCCACACAGACAGCACCCGAGATTGGGATTGAACCTGGGTCTCTGGTGCTACCAGCCGCGCCACTGTGCCGCCCACTGTCTTTCCCCATTCTCCCTCCGCCCCGTCATTTGTAACCATGTCCTCTGCCACTTGTTTGCCATGTTCTGGGACGGTCCAGCAGAAATGCCTCCCATCTCCAGGCCTACGTCCAACTTTAAGATACTCCATACCAAACTATATTGTTCCCTTTATGTTTCTAGATTACCTTCATAAACTTGTTAAAATTATTTGGAAACTCTTCCGTTAAAGTGCATCGTGTCATTCAGGAATAGATTAGAATGTGATTGAAATTTGCAAAACGGCAAATGCTGGGATTGTGAAGTAAAACAAATTCTGGGAACACTGAGCAAGTCCGGCAGTATCTGTGGAAACGGTGTTAATGTTTCATCAACATACAGTAGGTGCAGTAGGCAATTCGGCCCTTCGAGCCAGCACCGCCATTCAATGTGATCATGGCTGATCATCCACAATCAGTACCCCATTCCTGCCTACTCCCCATGTCCCCTGACTCCGCTATCTTCAAGAGCCCCATCTAGCTCTCTCTCTTGAAAGTTTCCAGAGAACCTGACTCCACCGGCAGAGAATTCCACACTCACAACTCTGTGTGAAAATGTGTTTCCTCATCTCCGTTCTAAGATCAGTTCTGATGAGTAAACATTTCTCAAGAATTCTGAAATGGCTGTTTTAGGTGCATTCTGCCTCCGTGGCAGGTTTAAGAAATGGGGCAATAACCCAGAGGGTGTATTCAAATGCCATTATAGCAAATCATGAACCTGGTAAATTTGCGAGGAAATTCCATCCAGCACCAAATTGGGAGCTTTCATTCCAAACCGATCTGGCTTATGATGACACAAGAAACTGCAGCTGTTGGAATCTTGAGCAAAGCACACTGCTGGAGGAAGTCAGCGGGCCAGGCAGCATCTGCGGAGGGAATGGATAGGTGACATTTTAAGCTGGGACAGAAACATAGAAAACGGGTGTAGGAGTAGGCCATTCGGCCCTTCAAGCCAGCACCGCCATTCAATGTGATTATGGCTGATCATCCAAAATCAGTACCCCGTTCCTGCCTTCTCCCCCTATTAGATCAGTCAAAAGAAAGGTCTTGACCCGAACATTGCTTGTCCATTCCCTCCACAGACACTGACCCGCTGAGTTGTTCCAGCTCTTGTGTTTTGATCCGGTGTATATTAGACTCATTAAAACATTTTGTGTGATTTTTATCTCCCCTTTAAATGGTCCCATTTGTCATGGTACAATTTTCCTGTACATATTGGTCATGTTTTTATCAAGTCATTTAAAATTTAGTTTACTATTGCCATGTGTATTGAGGTACAGTGAAAAGCATTTTTCTGTTGCATGCTAACCTTTCAGGGAAATTACTATACATGATGACAATACTGATACGGGAGAAAGGGAATAAAAAACGCTGCTATTGAAATAAAGATTTAAAAGAGTGGAGCGATGGTGATGAATGATTGCAAGTCCACTTCTGGGATCAACACGCTAAGAGTCGCTTGGCCATCTTGCATCCAGAAGCTGCCATCTTTGATGATTATTTCAGATTACTATCTAAATGGTGTCAATTTGGGAAAGGGGGAAGTACAACGGGATCTGGGGGTCCTTGTACATCAGTCTATGAAAGTAAGCATGCAGGTACAACAGGCAGTGAAGAAAGCAAATGGCATGTTGGCCTTTATAACAAGAGGAATCGAATATAGGAGCAAAGAGGTCCTTCTGCAGTTGTACAGAGCCCTAGTGAGACCACACCTGGGGTATTGTGTGTGGTTTTGGTCCTCTAATTTGAGGAAGGACATTCTTGCTATTGAGGGAGTGCAGCGTAGGTTTACAAGGTTAATTCCCGGGATGGTGGGACTGTCATATGCTGAGAGAATGGAGCAGCTGGGCTTGTACACTCTGGAGTTTAGAAGGATGAGAGGGCATCTCATTGAAACATATAAGATTGTTAAGGGCTTGGACACACTAGAGGCAGGAAACATGTTCCCGATGTTGGGGGAGTCCAGAACCAGGGGCCACAGTTTAAGAATAAGGAGTAAGCCATTTAGAACGGAGACGAGGAAACACTTTTTCTCACAGAGAGTGGTGAGTCTGTGCAATTCTCTGCCTCAGAGGGCGGTGGAGGTAGGTTAGAAACATAGAAATTAGGTGCAGGAGTAGGCCATTCGGCCCTTCGAGCCTGCACCGCCATTCAATATGATCATGGCTGATCATCCAACTCAGTATCCCGTACCTGCCTTCTCTCCATACCCTCTGATCCCCTTAGCCACAAGGGCCACATCTAACTCCCTCTTAAATATAGCCAATGAACTGGCCTCGACTACCCTCTGTGGCAGAGAGTTCCAGAGATTTCACTGTGAAAAAAGTTCTTCTCATCTCGGTTTTAAAGGATTTCCCCCTTATCCTTAAGCTGTGACCCCTTGTCCTGGACCTCCCCAACATCGGGAGCAATCTTCCTGCATCTAGCCTGTCCAACCTCTTAAGAATTTTGTAAGTTTCTATAAGATCCCCTCTCAATCTCCTAAATTCTAGAGAGTATAAACCAAGTCTATCCAGTCTTTCTTCATAAGACAGTCCTGACATCCCAGGAATCAGTCTGGTGAACCTTCTCTGCACTCCCTCTATGGCAATAATGTCCTTCCTCAGATTTGGAGACCAAAACTGTACGCAATACTCCAGGTGTGGTCTCACCAAGACCCTGTACAACTGCAGTAGAACCTCCATGCTCCTATACTCAAATCCTTTTGCTATGAAAGCTAACATACCATTCGCTTTCTTCACTGCCTGCTGCACCTGCATGCCTACTTTCAATGAATGGTGTACCATGACACCCAGGTCTCGCTGCATCTCCACTTTTCCTAGTCGGCCACCATTTAGATAATAGTCTGCTTTCCTGTTTTTGCCACCAAAATGGATAACCTCACATTTATTCACATTATACTGCATCTGCCAAACATTTGCCCACTCACCCAGCCTATCCAAGTCACCTTGCAGTCTCCTAGCATCCTCCTCACAGCTAACACTGCCCCCCAGCTTAGTGTCATCCGCAAACTTGGAGATATTGCCTTCAATTCCCTCATCCAGATCATTAATATATATTGTAAATAGCTGGGGTCCCAGCACTGAGCCTTGCGGTACCCCACTAGTCACTGCCTGCCATTGTGAAAAGGACCCGTTTACTCCTACTCTTTGCTTCCTGTTTGTCAGCCAGTTCTCTATCCACATCAATACTGAACCCCCAATGCCGTGTGCTTTAAGTTTGTATACTAATCTCTTATGTGGGACCTTGTCGAAAGCCTTCTGGAAGCCCAGATACACCACACCCACTGGTTCTCCCCTATCCACGCTACTAGTTACATCCTCGAAAAATTCTATAAGATTCGTCAGACATGATTTACCTTTTGTAAATCCATGCTGACTTTGTCCAATGATTTCACCACTTTCCAAATGTGCTGCTATCCCATCTTTAATAACTGACTCTAGCAGTTTCCCCACTACCGATGTCAGACTAACTGGTCTGTAATTCCCCGTTTTCTCTCTCCCTCCCTTCTTAAAAAGTGGGGTTACGTTTGCTACCCGCCAATCCTCAGGAACTACTCCAGAATCTAAAGAGTTTTGAAAGATTATTACTAATGCATCCACTATTTCTGGAGCTACTTCCTTAAGTACTCTGGGATGCAGCCTATCTGGCCCTGGGGATTTATCGGCTTTTAATCCATTCAATTTACCCAACACCACTTCCCGGCTAACCTGGATTTCACTCAATTCCTCCAACTCCTTTGACCCGCGGTCCCCTGCTATTTCCGGCAGATTATTTATGTCTTCCTTAGTGAAGACGGAACCAAAGTAGTTATTCAATTGGTCCGCCATATCCTTGTTCCCCATGATCAACTCACCTGTTTCTGACTGCAAGGGACCTACATTTGTTTTAACTAATCTCTTTCTTTTCACATATCTATAAAAACTTTTGCAGTCAGTTTTTATGTTCCCTGCCAGTTTTCTTTCATAATCTATTTTTCCTTTCCTAATTAAGCCCTTTGTCCTCCTCTGCTGGTCTCTGAATTTCTCCCAGTCCTCCGGTATGCTGCTTTTTCTGGCTAATTTGTACGCATCATCCTTCGCTTTGATACTATCCCTGATTTCTCTTGTTATCCACGGATGCACTACCTTCCCTGATTTATTCTTTTGCCAAACTAGGATGAACAATTTTTGTAGTTCATCCATGCAGTCTTTAAATGACTTCCATTGCATATCCACCGTCAACCCTTTTAGAATTAATTGCCAGTCAATCTTGGCCAATTCACGTCTCATACCCTCAAAGTTACCTTTCTTTAAGTTCAGAACCATTGTTTCTGAATTAACAATGTCACTCTCCATCCTAATGAAGAACTCAACCATATTATGGTCACTCTTGCCCAAGGGGGCACGTACAACAAGACTGCTAACTAACCCTTCCTCATTACTCAATACCCAGTCTAAAATAGCCAACTCTCTCGTTGGTTCCTCTACATGTTGATTTAGATAACTATCCCGCATACATTCCAAGAAATCCTCTTCCTCAGCACCCCTGACAATTCTCTGGATGCTTTCAAGAAAGAGCTAGATAGGGCGCTTAAAAATAGTGGAGTCGGGATATGGGGAGAAGGCAGGAACGGGGTACTGATTGGGGATGATCAGCCATGATCACATTGAATGGCGATGCTGGCTCGAAGGGTCGAATGGCCTACTCCTGCACCTATTGTCTATTGTCTATGATTTGTCAGTCACTATATATTGAAATTATTAACTTGTTCACTTAAATTTCAATTATATTTTGAATTGAGTGTTTCCTGTTCAACTCCAAACCAACGCTGCAGCTTTTAACCTTAAGTTTTTTTTAACTTTATAGTTCCAGTGAAAGAAGTTCAGGCACGAGCTGTGTTTTATCCCCTAACGGGTAAAGGTCAAGCTGTTAGTATGTGCTACCGAACACTTTATATAGGAACAGGTGAGCAAAACCCATCCGTTAAATAGCGAACTGAACGTGATATGATGTGCAAGTGGTTGATACTTACAGTGCATCTTTTTCTGTGCTGATTTCTCCTGTTTACCAGCATGGTTTCAGAAATTGTATAGAGAGGACCTGCTGATGCTGGTACATACCGAAGATAGACGCAAAGTGCTGGAGTAACTCAGCGGGTCGGGCAGCATATCTGGAGAGAAGGGATGGGTGACCTTTCGAGTCACGTCCCTTCTTCAGACTGGAATCTGAGGAAGGGTCCCCACCCGAAACGTGACCCATCCATTTTCTTCAGAGATGCTACCTGACCCGCTGAGTTACTCCAGCATTTTGTGTCTTATCTTTTTGTTTGAAAAATTGTTTGATATCTATAAATCTCTTTTAATTTATATTTTTTTAAAGCTTAATTGTGGCTACCCCATCCCTCCCTCCAAAGCTGATTTTAGTTTAGAAATGCAGCGCGGACACTGGCCCTTTGGCCCACCATGTCCGCCGCGACCAGCCATCCCGATACACTAGCACTATCCTACACACACTGGGGACAGTTTACAATTGTTACCAAAGCCAATTAACCCACAAACCTCTACGTCTTTGGAGTCTGGGAGGAAACCCACGCACCCGGACAAAACCCACGCATTCACAGGAAGAACGTAGTAACTTCGTACAGACAGCAACCGTAGTCAGAATCAAACCCAGGTCTCTGGTGCAGTTAGGCAGCAACTCTACTGTTGTGCCGTCCTACCTTAATTCTGATTTAACTTGGAAAGATGAATGTTTGAAAGATAAATATGTCATATTCAGATGACTATGTGTCAAGTTGAAGGGCGGTACAGCTGGTATGCTGCTGCCGTCTCACAATGGGTTCGATCCTGGCCTCGGGTGCTGTCTGTGTGGAGTTTGTACGTTCTCCGCCTGACTGCGTGGGTTTCCTCTGGGTGCTCCAGTTTCCTCCCACATCCCAAGGACGTGTGGGTTTATAGGTTAAGTGTCCTCTGTAAATTGCCCCTTATCGGTAGGGAATGGGTGAGAAAGTGGGATGACATAGAATGGTGGGGCCTCGCGGTCGGTGAGCGTGAGAGGGGAGGGGAAGACGATGGGGTCCCGGCGTAGGGGAACCGCCGTGACGAAAAATGGGTACCCAACATGGGGGATGGGGGGGGGGGGCACTCTAGTTTAGAGTCCTCTGCCCAGCGAATAAGTTTGCTTGTTCATTAGTTCCAGTGAACGCACTGTGCACACGGCAGCCAGTCAACATTCACTTGTCTTTTTATTTTTGTTTTCACTTTTAATTTCAAGTTTTTGTGTACCTTGTGTGTTGTGACTGTCGACAGACCAATTTCCCTCGGGGGATGAATAAAGTTTTATCGTATCTTATTGTAACTAGTGTGAACAGATAATCGATAGTTAGCACGGACTTGGTGGGCCGAAGGGCCCTCTTCTAGGAAACGAAACTGAATATTTTGTGATTTATTAGTTACAACCAAACTGGTTTATTAGGCATTCAAAGCAGAACCCATAAATAGTATATTCTTTCCGAAAAAGCCAGAAACAAAGCACAGCTTCACCTGATGTTATTCGACTGATATTGAACAGATAGGTGGCTGGAGAAACGAATCTGTCAGATCAGCTTGCGTTTCCGGTCATTTAGTTTGAGCAGATGTAGTTAGACTGGTTTACCAAATTCACCCAAACAAATTAGTAGAATTTAATAAATGTTTAAGAAAGAACTGCAGATGCTGGAAAAATCGAAGGTAGACAAAAATGCTGGAGGAACTCGGCGGGTGAGGCGGCATCTATGGAGAGAAGGAATAGGTGACGTTTCGGGTCGAGACCCGAAAAGTCACCTATTCCTTCTCTCCATAGATGCCGCCTCACCCGCCGAGTTCCTCCAGCATTTTTGTCTACCTTAGAATTTAATAAATGATTATGTTTAGCTGTGTGTACTGTGATTACGGGCCTGCTCAGCTGCTGCAAGTAAGATTTTAATTGTTCCATTGTTGGCATATAGGACAATTAAGCACTCGTGACTCTTGAAGCACATCTGGCATGCATGCAACTGAGGAGTTGATTTCCTGTAGCATATAAAATAAACGTAACATACTCCCTTTCTGATTTGAGCGCTCTCTTTCTGTCTTTCTGCTTGCGCACTCTCCCTGTTACGTATTTGTACATTCCTTTCTCATTTCTGATCTTTTTCCGTCTGACCCGTGGCGCACTAAGTCTTGCCTGTAGCTGCCTTCGTCTTTTAATGTAGTTGAGTGATACAGCACGGAAACAGGCCCTTCGGCCCACCAAGTCCGCACTGACCTGCGATCCCCGCATATTAACACTACCCGACACACATTGGGGAAAATTTTACATTTACACCAAGCCATTTAACCTACAAACCTGTACGTCTTTGGAGTGTGGGAGAAAATCGACGATCTCTGAGAAATCGCACGCAGATCACGTGCAAACGCTGTACAGGCAAGCACCCATAGGATTGAACCCAGGTCTCTGGTTCTGTAAGGCAGTAGTTCTACTACCATGCCACCCATTTTCTTGGCTTTTCATATTATTATGTGCGGTGCTCTCACTTTCTCAGTCTCCCTGTCTGCAACCATCTCAAATTTTCTCTCTCTCTACCCTACTTAAGGTCATGTGATAGGAGTAGAATTAGGCAAAGAATTCCACAGATTCACCACCCTCTGACTAAAGAAATTTCTCTTCATCTCCTTCCTAAAAGAATGTCCTTCAATTCTAAGGCTATGACCTCTAGTCCTAGACTCTCCCACTAGTGGAAACATCCTCTCCACATCCACTCTATCCAAGTCTTTCACTATTCTGTATGCTTCAATGAGGTCCCCCCTCATTCTTCTAAACTCCAGTGAGTACAGGCCCAGTGCCGACAATCGCCCAACACAAGTTAACTTACTCATTCCTGGGATCATTCTTATAAACCTCCTCTGGACCCTCTCCGGAGCCAGCACATCCTTCCTCAGACATGGTGCCCAAAATTGCTCACAATATTCCAAATGCGGCCTGACCAGCGCCTTGTAGAGCCGCAACATTCCATTCCATACTTCTCTATGCAACCCTCACACTAACTAACTGGTCTACAACTGTCTTGCTCTCAGTCTCTGTTACATCATTCCATGGTTATATTTCTCACCTTTGCTCTCTTTGTTGCTCTCCAGTTGTATTTTCTGCCTCATGTATTTGTGATGTACGCTGCGAGCTGCTTGTATATCATTGATTTTATGGTGTACTGATTTTTATGATTTTTGTTTTCCGATGTACCGACATAGTACATTGCGTTCTTTGAATGGATCAAGCTTATTCCTGGGAATGCGCGTTCCTTAATATTTCGAGGGCAGGCGGGAAAATGCAGACAGACTATTGGAACTGAAATTTGCTTTCTTGTTTCTGTTCAGGTGCCGACATGGATGTGTGCCTTACAAATTATGGTTATTGTAATTATGTTTCAGGCAAACATGCCTGCATATTCTATGATGAGGTAAGGTTCCAATCCTCTCCTTGAAAGCAAAATACTTCACTTTACAGTGCATGTGGGAGGGAACTGCAGGTGCAGGTTTACACTGGAAATAGACACAAAATGCTGGAGTAATTCAGCGGGTCAGGCAGCATCTCTGGATAGAAGGAATGGGTGTCGTTTCGGGTCTGATGAAGGGTTTTGGCCAGAAACATCACCCATTCCTTCAATCGAGAGATGCTGTCTGTCCCGCTGAGTTACTCCAGCATTTTGTGTCTATCTTCACTTTTACCGTCCTCTTTACTGAGACTTGGAAAGCTAGAAAGTCCTATCTAAGCGCGTCCCATTTACCCGGTTTGATCCCTTGTCCCTCTAAATGTTTCCTAACCATAAACAAAAAAAATGTTTTTATTGCAAACAATAGTTTAATTGTTCCATTTTCAGTACCGATGACTTAATCTAAATGCAGATCATTTTACATATTTGCTGTAGTTTCTTCACTTTGAAATATAATAACTATAATAAAATTTAATAACTCTGCCATTTAACCTATTTATGATTAAAAAATTGTAGATTTGTGTTAGATGAGAAATCGTGGGCAAAGCCCCTCTGAGCATTCTGAAACAAGGGACATAGTTGGTGTGCATTCTAAAATCATAAAAGGGAGAAGCTAGAATGTTTACGATAAAAAATCTTGAATGGTAAGGGTGTCAAGGGTTGTAGGGAGAAGGCAGGAGAATGGGGTTGATGGGGAGAGTTAGATCAGCCATGATTGTAGGACTGAGTAGAGGCAAAGGGCCGAACGGTCTAATTCTTCTCCTATGCCTCATGAATGTATTGGGGTATGAAATGTATATATTTCTGACGTCAAGCCAATTAATTACCAGAGAAAAATGTCAAAGGAGAATGACAGTGAGGGTCTTGCACTTGTACATGTATCGTGGGTAGGTTGTCTTCAGCCGCTGAGATGACTTCATATCCATGGCAGTGGAATTGCACAAGGTAGCATTGATTTTGTTTAGATATAAGTAGAATGACTTTGAAAGAAATGGGATTAGTGGAGAGATTATGTAGAAGGGAATTTTACATGTTACACCTGTACCCTGAATCTGCCTTACTAGGGGCTCAGCTCAGATAAGAACAGACGCTAAATTAAAAACATCTTGTAGATCAGTGGTGGGTTTCTCAAACAAATCAGCCTTAACAGTACACATTGGGAAACACTCTGAGAACACCCAAATTGTTTCAAAGATTCACAGCACACACACCTGTTCATATTCATCTCAGCACAATGGTTACATGTGGATTCTACATTTCTGAAAGAATTCATCATTGATCAATGTCTCTGTAACCTTTCGTCTTTGTCTTTCCCCAGAGGTAACTTTAACCTAGTGTTTCCTGTTATTTCAAAAACCCCTCTCCCATATATCTAATAAATGGGCACAACCAAAGATATTATTTCCTGGGTAGACACAAAATGCTGGAGTAACTCAGCGGGACAGGCAGCATCTCTGGAGAGAAGGGAATGGGTGATGTTTCGGCACGAGACCCTTCTTTTATTTCCTGAGCAGTTTTATTACCCTCAACTTAGTTGCCAACTTGTAATGTTTATTTCAACTAAACTAGCTGTGCTGTGAAGCCTAAACCCCACGATAAATCTATTTATTGCCTCACTACATCCTTAGGTTCCCAATGTTGGCCATTTTCCCATCATGCGTCCCCTGTATGTAAAGTCTTGGGTTAAACAGATTATAAACTACTCGCCTTCCTTATCATTTTCAAAATTGCCGACGACAGTGTAAATGGGCGTCTGCTCAGCGCAGACTAACTGGGCCAAAGGGCCTGTTTCCATGCCGTATGGTTAGAAGAAACTTGGAGTAAGGGGGAGAAAAATTTACTGAACCATCATCAGTGGCTTCTCCTGTTGTTGCATTTTAGCTGACGTGTGAAATTGTTGTTTGATTTTTTTTTTGGGGGGGGGGGGGGGTCTGCCTGATCAATAGTTTTGGGTGTAGATTAACCCATAAAAATCCACGGGTGACTGCTCCAGAACTATTGAACACTTATTTTTTTGTTTGTCAACAATTGCTATTAACACAATGTTTAAAAGTTTGGGACGACTTGCTGACGATTTAAAATTGTGGTACATTATCTGATTTTAGAACACAAAACACTATGAATTGCTGAACTACAGTGAACATGGGACGACTGTTGACAACGTGCTCTATTCATGTGACTTCTCTGAGAAAACTACACCCACTCCACCAAGCAGTATTGTTGCCAAAGTTCAAAGTGTAATAAGTAAGCATTTACTTTTCACATTTCCCAAAGTTAGGTTGATGAGTAATTCTCACTACTTGTTCTGTACTTTTGTCATGATATAAAATAATTCAGCGCAGCGCAGCTGGTAGAGTTGCTGCCTCACAGCGCCAGAGACCCGGGTTCGATACTTGTCAGATTCCGATTCAGATCAGATTCAATTTTAATTGTCATTGTCAGTGTACAGTACAGAGACAACGAAATGCATTTAGCATCTCCCTGGAAGAGCGACATAGCAAATGATTTGAATAAATAATAATAAGTGATAATAAGTGTCCGGGGGGTGGGGGGGTGATTGGCAGTCACCGAGGTACGTTGTTGAGTAGAGTGACAGCCGCCGGTCTCCGGTGCTGTCCGTGTGGAGTTTCTTCCGGGTCCGCGGATTTCCTCCAAGATCCCAAATTGGCCTCTGTAAATTGGCCCCGATATATAAGGAGTGGATGAGAAAGTGGGATAGCATAGAACTAGTGTGAACGGGGGATCGATGGGCCAAATAGACTTGGTGGGTCAAAGAAGGTAGACACAAAATGGTGGAGTAACTCAGCGGGTGAGGCAGCATCAGCTGCCTCACCCGCTGAGTTACTGCAGCATTTTGGAGAGAGGAATGGGTGACGTTTCGGGTCGAGACTCTCCTTAAGACTGATGTCAGGGGAGGGGGTGGGACAAAGATAGAATGTAGGCGGGGACAGTAAGACTAGTGGGAGAACTGGGAAGGGAGAGGGGATGGAGAGAGAAAGCAAGGGCTATCTGAAGTTGGAGAAGTCAATGTTCATACCGCTGGGGCAAACCACCCAAGCAAAATATGAGGTGCTGTTCCTCCAATTTGCGCTTTGATTGCACCAATTTGGTGGGTCAAAGAGCCTGTTTCCATGCTGCATCTCTTAAACAGAAACTAATTTCCCCTGTGACCAGTTCTCCGTTCTCCCACATTCCATCGACTTTTCTCCACCGCCACCGAACCGTAGAAATGACCGGTCTGGTGATACTCGGGGGAAAGGGAAGGAGGGAAAGAGAGGAAAGATGAGGCATTAGGGTTGTAAGGAGAGAGAGACAGACAAATGGTGTCCCTCCCACTCTTTCTCGCCAACTCTTTTACTTATCACAGCCTCCTTCCCCCCCCATCTTCCTCCACCCACACCTCTCCCATTACAATATTTCACATGGAAAATGTGTAACAAGCTATCTGATCATGGTCCAGACATTTGTCAGTGATGGATTAGATACAATCAGAGGTGTGCATGGAGGTAGAATTGGGGGAATGTTGAGATCTGAAACATGTCAGAGCAAAGTGGTGGAGCTGGTGCCTCAGAACTCCACTGACACAGGTTCAATCCTGACCTCGGGTGCTGTCTGCGTGGAGTTTGCATGCTCTCCCTGTGATTGGGTTTCCTCAGAGTGCTCCAGTTTTAGTTTAGAGATACAGCGCAGAAACAGTCTCTGCAGCCGGCTGAATCCGCACCGACCAGTGATCACCCCGTACACTAGCACTATCCTACACACATCAGGGACAATTTACAATTTTTACCGAAGCCAATTAACCTACAGACCTGTATGTCTTTGGTATGTGGGAAGAAGCCGGAGCACCCTGAGAAAACCCACGCAGGTCAGGTTTGAACCCAGTTCTCTGGCGCTTAGAGGCAGCAACTCTACCGCTGCGCCAAGTTTCTCACACATTCCAAAAAGACGTGATTTTTGAAGGCCATTATAAGTTGCTGCAAGTTAGTAAAGGAGTGAGAGGACGTTGGAAATATGGGGTGGGTAACATGGGTCAGTGGGAGAAATGGATGGTTGGTGTGGACTCTGAGGTGGGATGGGTTTCAAGAGGAGGATACAGAGTCATAGAGTGATACAGGCCCTTCGTCCCAACTCTCCCACACAGGCCAACAATATCCCAGCTACCTTAGTCCCACTTGCCTGCGCTTGGTCCATAACCCTCCAAACCTGTCCTAGCCATGTACCTGTCCAACTGTTTCATAAACTATGGGATAGTCCCAGCCTCAACTACCTCCTCTGGCAGCTTGTTCCATACACCCACCACCCTTTGTGTGAAAAAGTTACCTCTCGGATTCCTATTAAATAATTTCCCCTTCACCTTGAACCTATGTCCTCTGGTCCTCGATTCCCCTACTCTGGGTAAAAGATTCTGAGCATCTACTTGATCTATTCCTCTCATGATTTTGTACATCTCTATAAGATCTACCCTCATCCTCCTGCGCTCCATGGAATAGAGAGAGACCCAGCCTACTCAACCTCTACCAAAAGCTCACACCCTCTAGACCTGGCAACATCCTCGTAAATCTTTTCTGAACCCTTTCAAACTTGACAATATCTTCCCTATAACATGGTTCCCAGAACTGAACACAATATTCTAAATGCAGACTCACCAACATGAATGCTTGGTATAAATTCATGGATTTGAACACACTGGGAATTTTTAACTTTTATCCTTAAGGACTATTGGGCAGTACATTTCTTTTTGTGGGCCAATCAAAATTATTGGTATTCTCTCAGTTTACCACAGTTTAGTTCAGTTTAGGCTATTGTCACGTGTACCAGAAAGACAAAACATTTTTTGCAATCGAGCCGTCCACTGTATACAGATACATGATAAAGGGAATAACGTTCAGTGCAAGATAAAGTCCAGGAAAGTCTGAATAAAGATAGTCTGAGGGTCTCCAATGAGGTAGATGGTACTTCCCAGGACCGCTCTCTAGTTGTTAATAGGGTGACTGATAATAGCTGGGAAGAAACTGCTTGAATCTGCAAGTGTGCATTTTCACACTTCTGTACCTCTTGCCTGATGGGAGATGGGGGAAGAGGGTGTGACCAGGGTGAGACGTCCTCTTGATTAAGCTCACATAATTTGAAACACTGATTGACTCGCGAATAACGTTTTTAATTGCCTGACAGCCCTTTAATTGTGACTAGGAAGTATTCTGCTGTGCTTCAGGGAACAGAAGCTTAATTATGTAGGGAGGAGCTGCAGATGCTGCTTTACACTGAAGATAGACCCAAAATGGTGAAGTAACTCAGCGGGACAGGCAGCATCTCTGGAGAGAAGGAATGGGTGACATTTCAGGTCGAGACCCTTCTTCAGACCTTTAAGAAGCTTAATTACATTGCAAAGTCTCACTTGTGCCAGTAGGCCTTGGGTTCAAACTGTTAAGCTGGAGAGTGGCCCATATCTGTTCAGCTGGAGTCCTGATTGAAAGAAATAATAGCAAAGACAGAAGGAATCTCCAGCAGGGTGACTGACTTCTCCCACTGTGCTTTTCCACTCGAGAAAACTGTAGCTGCAGGGGAGACACAAGGGGATGGCTCACTCTTCAAATTGCCAGCATCTCCTTAACTGAAGCACTTAGATTTAGTTTAGTTTAGAGATAAAGCGCAGAAACATACCCTTCGGTCAACTGAATCTGCGCAGACCAGCGATCCCCGAACGCTAACTCTATCCTACACATACTCGAGACAATTTACATTTACACCAAGCTTATATTAACCTACAAACCTCCTACGTCTTTGGAGTGTAGGATGAAATTGGAGCACCCGGAGAAACCTCACGCAGGTCACAGGGAGGACGTACAAACTCCGTACAGACGGCACCCGTAGTCAGGATGGAACCCGGGTCTCCGGTGCTGTGCGGCAGCAACTTTACCGCTGCGCCACTGTGCCGCCCCATGTGTAAATGTGCAAATAATTTCACTGGACAATATCAGGTTTTCAGAATTGACGCCACTGACTTGACTTGGAGGACACAGAACAGCACAAGAACAGGCCCCTCAGACCACGATGTCCGTGTTGAACATGATGCTAAGTTAATCTCCTCTGCCGACAGGTGATCCATATCCCTCAATCCCTTGCAAATCAATCCGTATGTGCCTCCACTGCCACCCGTGACAGCTCGTTCCAGGCACCCACCGCTCTGTGGAAACTAAACTTGTCCTGCACATCTCCTCAACTACTCCCTACGCATTAGAAGCAATTTACGGAGGCCAATTAACCTACTAGTTTTGGGGATGTGAGAGGAAACCGGAGGAAACCCACACAGTCATAGGGAGCCTTCAGATATTCTAATGGATTAAAATCTAAATGGATATCTGTTGCCTTCAGATTTTCTAATAGATTAAAGCTGATTTTGAAAGTAGGAACAAAGAATTGCAGATGCTGGTTTATACCAAAGATAGACACAAAGTGCTGGAGTAGCTCAGCGGGTTAGGCAGCATCTCTGGAGAAAAAGAGTGGTTGACGTTTCGCGTCGGGACCCTTCTTCAGAGTCTGACGCAGTGTCCCAAACTGAAACGTCACCCATCCTTTTCCTCCAGAGATACTGCCCTGACCCGCTGCGTTACTCCAGCACTTTGTGTCTATCTTTGAAGTGCAATTTTTTTTAGTTTGGTTCAGAGACACAGCGCGGAAACAGGGCACTAACACAACCCTACACATTAGGGACAATTTACATTTATATCAAGCCAATTGACCTACAAACATGTACATCTTTGGACTGTGGAAGGAAACCAGTGCCCCAAGAGAAAATCCACAGGGAGAACGTACAAACTCCGTACAGATAGCACCCGTGGTCAGGATCGAACCGGTGTCTCTGGCGCTGTGAGGCAGCAACTCGACCGCTGCTGCGTCACCGTGCCGCCCCTTGGCATTCTCGCGGGTGTAGAACATTCCAAATGTTTCCCGTCGACCTGCGCCATAATTATTTCTTGTTTTGTTTTTTGTTGCAGAATATTGCAAGAGCAGAAAGGAAGAGGAGGAGCAGGAGGAGACGGTCATGAGTTCCCAGGCCCAGGGACCGCAGGGTAAAGCGTGCAGCTGCAAGGCCAGCAGCTCCAGTTTAATCGGGGGCAGTGGCGCAGGGTGGGAAGGGACGGCGCTGCTGCATCACGGAAGCTACATCAAGCTGGGCTGCCTCCAGTTTGTCTTCAGCATCACGGAGTTTGCAATGAGGCAGCCAAAAGAGGAGGAAGGCCTCTTGCACGATGCTGACCTAGAACAGAAGCATTTGATGAAACTTCATCAAGCCCCAGTGTTACGATCCAACTCTGTTCCATGAGAGTTTCTGAAGTGTACATAGGACTAAACAGGGAACCATGAACCGAAGAAGCTGTCTTTATATTGCATGGAATGAAGTATCTTCAGCATTTTTAAATTTTTTTTTTTTGCCCTCCCCCTCCTCCCCCTCCACCTTTTTTTTTGCTCAGATTTTGTGAGCAGTTGCACATAGAATTTGTATAATGACTTCTCTTTTAAATATGTAACTTGTCATAGTTGTAAATGTTGACTGAATGAGAAGACGCAGCAGAGGTCCTGTTCAAAGGTCATGGCAAAGCCCTCAGTAGAACGAACTGGAAAAAGCCTAGGATACATTCGGACTGCATCCCTAAACATGTACAAATAATCAAAGACTTGTTATATTTTGTGCCAGTGACGATAGTTTTTATAAATATGTGCAAAGTTTTCATAAAAGGATATGTTTATCTACTCTGATCATTGTTTTATTTAAATGCATCTGGGAGTCCCTATGAGCCAGGTGTTTTTCCGCTACTTTTGCACTACGAGTAGCTGCTGTGAACTGATTGAAGAGGAAAGAAATCTTTCAAATATCAATGGTATTTTATTTGACTGAGAAGGAGAAGTGTTAAAAGTAGAGTCTGTGTCAATGCTCCTTTAATGGTGCAGGTGGTTTTTAAATGTCTAACACGCTAAAAACTTGTGGTATGGCACCAGTTGCCGTTGTGTTGTATTGTAGTGTAAAAGTTTGTCGTAAGCTTGTTAAGGTCCTTTTTCACACAGTAGTTCAAATGTAAATAGTTAATGTATTGTTTCAGATTTTACAACAGACACTTTCATGTATTCTGTATATAAAAATTTGACTCCAAGTTCCTGTCTCTGCCTGTCTATTATGACTGTAAATACATCAGATTTTTTTAAAGAAAAACTTTTGTTGCAGTTGAATATTTTAACACTGATCATTCATCACCCATTTTCTTCCATGTCTTATAGGTGGTGTGAAATGAGCGTATTCCTCTTCCTCAATTGTGTAAGTGGTGTACCTGTCTTTGTCACGTCTTTGCTTTTCCATTCCGATCGATGTTGTTATAGTTTGATTTTCATGATTGTGGCTCGACGAACTTTCAAAATGACTTTGGGGGCTCTAACTATTTCAGATTCTATTTATTTCTCAGTAAACAGGAAGGTCTTGTCATCGGATTTCAATGGCCGTGGATGTTCCCGACTGGTGGGCCTTTGTGATTCTGTTTTGCAATAATTGTTCAGATTTCATGCAAGTTTAAAAGCTATAGTAAACAGAGAGGAAAATATCCTGAAATTTTTGAGCCACTTGATATCATTTGGCAGCAAAAGTACTTAGTTACTGCATGACTGCTTCGGGTTATGTTGGCATTAAGACTGTGGGGGAAAGTCCCAGAGTGAAGCAAAATATAGATTGAAGCCATTTTAACGAGATTTCCATTCTTGATATGGATTGACAAAGCTGTACCAGTTGTTGAAACCAATTCTAAGCCATGGATTAAAAAAAATATTGACCACATCTAGATCTGCCCTCGTGCCAGCATCTGGAACTTAGTATTCAATTGTCTCAAGAAGGGTCCCGACCAGAAACGTTGCCTGTCCATTCCCCCCAGATGCTGTCTGACCCGCTGAGGGACCCTTGCATTTGCTCAGGATTCAAACATCTACAGTTTCTTGTGTCTTCATTTTACGCTTCAATTAATATGATAGCCAGCAAGCTGATTTGAGGCCCACAAAATGAAAAGCTGAAGACCGCAAGCATACGATCGGCAATTATTAATAATTTACAGTCTACATCTTGATTGCCATTACTTGAGCTCCTCGAGAAACTGAGGGGAATGATGAATTGCTGCTGCCATGACTACAGGTAAACAAACTTTTCAATCATTAGCACTCAGTTTAGTTTAGACAGTGAACTTCGGCCCAACTAGTCCTCGGCGACCAGCGATCCCCGCACATTAGCTCTTCCTTACACACACTTGGGATAATTTACACATACTAAGCCAATTAACCTACAAACCTGCATGTCTTTGGAGTGTGGGAAGAAACCGATGATCTCGGAGAAAACACACGGGGTCACGGGGAGAACGTACAAATTGTACAGACAGCATCCGTAGTCAGGATCAAACCCGGGTAAAGAGGACATGTAAGGCATGGTTGCCTTCATTGGTCAGGGCATTGAGTGCAATCGTCAGGAAGTCAAGATGCAGCTCCACAAGACCATGGTTGGGCTGCAGTTGGAGTATTGCATGTGGTTCTAGTCACCCCATTACAGGGAGCATGTGGAAACATTGGGGCAATAGATAGACACAACAACCTGGAGTAACTCAATGGGTCAAGCAGCATATCTGGAGAAAAGGAATGGGTGATGTTTCGGGCCGAGCCAGGATTAGAATGTATTAGCTACAGGGAGA
Organism: Amblyraja radiata; assembly: GCF_010909765.2. NCBI lineage: Eukaryota > Metazoa > Chordata > Chondrichthyes > Rajiformes > Rajidae > Amblyraja > Amblyraja radiata. Next base: position 33,089,480 of record NC_045983.1, on the reverse strand, counting down.
GGTTGGTCAGACTTGGATTGGTTTCTCCAAAACGCCTGAGGTTGCGGTGGGGGAGGGACACGATGGAAGTGTATAAAATCAGAGGCATATTTAGGGATGGCAGAACTTTTTTTCCCCAGGTTGGAAATATAAAATACAAGAGGGCATAGCTTTAAGGTGAGAGGGGCAAGTTTTTATTACAGAGGATGATGGGTGCCTGGAACGCACAGCCAGGGCTGACAGTGGAGGCAGGTACAATAGTGGTGTTTCAGAAACTAAGAGATATATATGGAAAGGCAGGGATTGAAGGGATCTTGATGTGCAGGCAGATAATAGTTGGTCTTGGCATCAAGTTCGGCACAGACACGGTGGACTGAAGGGCCCGTTCCTATGCTGTATTGTTCTTTTGCTCATTAGCCGTTTTATTTTCTACTAAACAGGTGCCCAGTTTCAAATAAGTATCATGGAAAGTAAATATCACAGGTCTTAAAGCAATATTATAGACAATAGGTGCAGGAGTAGGCCATTCGGCCCTTCGAGCCAGCACCGCCATTCAATGTGATCATGGCTGATCATCCCCAATCAGTACCCCGTTCCTGCCTTCTCCCCATATCCCCTGACTCTGCTATTTTTAAGAGCCCTATCTAGCTCTCTCTTGAAAGCATCCAGAGAACCTGCCTCCACCGCCCTCTTGAGGCAGAGAATTCCACAGACTCACCACTCTCTGTGAGAAAAAGTGTTTCCTCGTCTCCGTTCTAAATGGCTTACTCCTTATTCTTAAACTGTGGCCCCTAGTTTAAGGACTCCCCCAACATCATGAACATTGGTAATATCGGGAATATTCCTCCGGTATTTTAAACAACTTGAAAGCGATTATTCACTGGAAGGGTTTAACACTGAGATGCTATTGAAATGATATAATTGCTATAGGAAGAATGCCAGTAAACTGGAAAGAGCAGAAATTTACGAGGATGTTGCCAGGTCCTGAGGGCCTGAGCCACAGAGAGAGATTGGCCAGGCTAGGACATTATTCCTTGGAGTGCAGGAGGATGAGGGGTGATCTTATAGAGATGTATAAGATTATGAGGTGGAAAGAGATGGTGAATGCCAAATCTTTTACCTGTAGTAGGGGAATCAAGAACCAGAGGACATGGGTTTAAAGTGAGGGGAAAGATTTATTAGGAACCCGCGGGGCAATTTTTGATTACACAGTGTGGTGGGAATATGCAACGAGCTGCCAGAGGAGGTAGTTGAGCAGGTACTATAACAACATTTAAAATACATTTGTACCGTAAACGAGAGGAAAAAAGGGGTCTATATAAGAGGGGTATGGGCCAAACATAGGCAGGTGAGACTATTGCAGATGGAGCATCTTGGTCAGCAGGAACAAATTGGGCTGTGTGACTATGGCCGTTCTTGGTCCTTGGATTTCAAATGGAATAGTTAGGAATTTTGTTAGTATTCCAGTTTGCACAGGACCAATTAGTACTAAGAGCAAAGAGGGGAATTGTCCAACAAGGAAGGAGATATTACTTAAGCAAAGTGCTGGAGGAACTCGGCAGGTCAGGCAGCATATGTGGAGGGAATGGACAGATGACATTTTGGGTTAAGACCCTTCTCCAGACCACATAGTTTAGCTGGATTCCTCCAGCACTTTGTGTTTTGCTCATGATTCCAGCATCTGCAGTTCCTTGAGACTCCCAAAATATTGCTTAGTCTGCTTCTGGAGAATGGGGTGAGTTAAAAGTGCACAATTTTTGATCAGGGAACATTAAAGACATGGTCAGACACAAAATGCTGGAGTAACTCAGCGGGTCAGGCAGCATCTCTGAAGGACATGGCTAGGTAACGTTTCGGGTCGGGACCCTTCTTCGGACATGGTGAGAAGATTTAGGTCAATTATATAAGTGGATAGATGCAAGATGGAACTAAAAAATGACAGGCAAAGCTGACAGACAAATCCAAGGTTTGCATTGTGAAAGAAATGCAGAGCAAGATAAATCAGGAAAGGGGTACTAAGGATGTCAGTTTGGGAATAATAAGGGGAATGAAGCTGGCTGCAACGAATCAGGAAATTAAAATGGAGGTGAATAGAACACGAGATTAGCTGTCATCAATAGGAATCCAAACATTGTTAAGACATTAAAGGTCACACATGGAGGAGCAGAGGGACTTGAGGGCAAAATTAGGCTATATTAATTTAGCTTATTGCCACTTGTACTGAGGTGCAGTGAAAAGGTTTTTGTTGCGTGCTTAGCAGTCAGCGGCAAGACAATACATGATTACAATCGAGCCATTCACAGTACGGATACAGGATAAAGGGAATAACATTTAGTGCAAGATAAAGTCTGTTTAAAGATAGTCTAAGGGTCTTCAATGAGGTAGATGGTAGCTCAGGATCACTCCAGTTGCTGGCAGGATGGTTTAGATGCCTGATAAAAGCTAGGAAGAAACTGTCTCTGAATCTGGAGGTGTGCGTTTTCACACTTCTGTATCTCTTGCCTGATGGGAGGGGTGAGAATCATCCTTGACTATGCTGCTGGCCTTGCCGATGCAGCGTGAGGTATAAATGGAGTCAGTGGAAGGGAGGTTGGGTTTGTGTGATGGTCTGGGCTGCGTCCACAATTCTCTGCCATTTCCTGCGGTCTTGGATGGAGCTGTTCCCAAACCGTGCTGTGATGCATCCCGATAAAATGCTTTCAACGGCACATCTGTGGAATTGTAGAATGTTAATGTGCTTAATGAAAACAGTTTTTCTTCAAGGAAGAAGGTGACTCCAAAGCAATCGTGAAGGAGGAGATGGTGAAGACACTGCATAAATTATTCATTGTATTTTCTATGTTCTTTATATGTAAAGAGCACTGAAACATTAGTAAATATTGCTCCCATACCCAATAAAGGGGAAGGATAAGCCCAGCATCTACAGGCAAGTAATTCTCACCTTCGTGCTGGGGAGAAAAATGAATTAAGGCAAAGGCACAGATTTGCTACGGGCAACTCATGTTTAACTAGCGTGGTCGGCATGTACAAGTTGGGCCGATGGGCCTGTATTGATCCTGTTTTTGTGGTGTCCATTGGAATCAGGAACAGCTTCATCCTCTGATGACAATCTGGCTTCTGAACGGTCCTTCCATAAGCTAGGGTACTGTCCGATTCACCTCTACCCCATTGCGGACATTGGACTTTGTCTCTGGAACTGATGCGCTACAATGCTGAGAACTATATTCTGCACTCTATCTTTCCCTGTGCTCTACTGATTATACTGGAGTTTGGCTTGATTGTATCTGACTTGATTCGATAGCAAACAAAACAAAGCTTTACACTGTACCTCGTTACACGTGACAATCATAACACCTATACCAGAGGGGGAGGGTGAAGAAACTAAAACACAACAATTAGTGAGGAGTAAGAATAGTGGGAAACATGGGCAACAAAACTGAAAGGGCAATGAAATATATGCCATATATTCAGTTTTTAATTTGCACTATATTAGTTATCTATTTATATCTTGTTTTTTTTAATACAATTTTCAAGAGTCAAGAGTGTTTTATTGTTATATGTCCCAGATAGAACAATGAAATTCTTACTTACAGCAGCACAACAGAATATGTAAACATAGTACTCTGTAAACAATATAATAAATGAGAAAAAAAGTTCAGTGTGTGTGAGAATATATATTATATATATATTATATATTCACACACACTGAACTTTTTTTCCTCGTTTATTATATTGTTTATTATATATATACACATTCACTTATGTATATAATATATGTATATTATATGTATAATTATATATATATATATACATACACACACACACATACACACACACATATACACACACACACACACACACACACATATATATATATGCATGCATAAGCGTCTTGACCCGAAACGTCACCCACTCCTCTCCATAGATGCTGCTGCACCCGCTGACTTTCTCCAGCATTTGTGTCTACCTTCGATTTTCCAGCATCTTAAATATATAAATATATATATATATATTTGTGCATATATACACACACGTGTACATATAAAAACAGACAATAATTGTGCAAAAATAACAATAGTGATGTAGTTCGGAGCTTATTTTGAGGTTGTTGTGTTTAATAGCCTGATGGCTGCAGGAAAGAAGCTTATAGCATTTATAAAATAGATGTTTTTAATGTATTGAACTCGTTGTTTGTTCATTATAATCATCTTATTGAGAACTGTGTTTGCAAGCGAAAGTGCAAAAAAAACCATGACTGTTTCCATAAATTTGGGGGGTGGGGGGCGGGATATAAAATTGTGAAGGAAGCAGCCAATGAAAGCAACCGGAAGAGGGCAACTGTTTTGTGCGGCTCTTTCCTTCTCACTGAGTGTGTGAGAGGGATTAGTTAGTTTGAGGCAGCCGTGTGCAAAGATTATAG
>NC_045983.1:33016772-33084881 GCF_010909765.2 Amblyraja radiata | reverse complement strand
TTAAAATGTGTTTTTTAGTGCTGTTGCTTTTAATTGTGTGACTGACCTGACCAATGAAATTCCTCGTATGTTGCAAAACATACTTGGCAAATAAAATCTGATTCTGATTCTGAAAAGCCTTTCCCTTCCATACTCTTTCCTCTCTTTGTTCTTTTTGCAGTTGACTGCCTTTCTGTACTTGTTGCAAGAGATTGGTGCGGCATCCAGCATCCTCGGAGAATGTAGAATTAAAGGCAGAGGCAATGCCAGTTTTAAAGATGGTTATTTGCCTCAAGATTGGATTATTGTATCTCCAGAACCTCCCCAGAGGCTCTGGGAGACACAAGGTTCAAGAGGGAACACAAAAAGCCTAATTAGGAAGAATATTAAGAGTAAGATTTTCAATTAAAATACTGTAATTGATGGAACCTTGCCTTTAAATTGGTTCTTGGATGAAACCCTGATGGTCCTCACATTGTCTCTTTAAATTTACTCTCCTTTTCACACTTGCATTAAAACACACAGCCACCGCCATTCACATTGATACTGCCCGGCAGTCTCATAATTACACAGTCAACACAGCCACCTTGACACCCACACAAAATGATGTAAATAAAAATTGTTTTCCTTGTTTAAGAAGTTCAATTTAGAATTATTTGAAATTGTGGGGGTTGGTACAAAATACTGCTGAACCACAAATGTGTTGCTATGAGACATTCACATTTAAAAAATCCATGTCTCAAAAAAAAGCAAGAAGGTGCCCATGTTATTTGACCAACGTATCAGATGAATTTAAATATGTAGGTATGTATGCATTAGTTTTGCTCCTAATTCTCTTTTCCAAATCATTAATATATATGGTAAACAGTTGCGGCCCCAACACCAAGCCTTGCGGCAAAAAAATCCAGAAGATTAGTCAAACATGATTTCCCTTTCATAAATCCATGTTGACTTGGACTAATCCTTTTACTGCTATCCAAATGCCCCATTATTACATCTTTAATAATTGACTCCAGCATCTTTCACACCACCAAAGTCGGGCTAACTGGTCTGTAATTCCCCGTTTTCTCTCACGCTCCTTTCTTGAAAAGTGGGATAGCATTAGCTATCCTCCAATCCACAGGAACTGATCGTAAATCTATTGATCGTTGGAAAATGATCATATGTATAAATATATATGTATGTGTATATATGCATGTATGTGTATATATGCATGTATATGTGTGTATATATGTATGTTTATATATATGTGTATGTATGCATATAAATGTATCCATATGTATGTGTGCATATGTATGTGTATATATGTATGTGTATATATGTATGTGTATATATGTATGTGTATATATGTATGTGTATATATGTATGTGTATATATGTATGTGTGTATATGTATGTGTGTATATGTATGTGTGTATATGTATGTGTGTATATATGTATGTGTGTATATATGTATGTGTGTATATATGTATGTGTGTATATATGTATGTGTGTATATGTATGTGTGTATATATGTATGTGTGTATATATGTATGTGTGTATATATGTATGTGTGTATATATGTATGTGTGTATATATGTATGTGTATATATGTATGTGTGTATATGTATGTGTGTATATATGTATGTGTGTATATATGTATGTGTGTATATATGTATGTGTGTATATATGTATGTGTGTATATATGTATGTGTGTATATATGTATGTGTGTATATATGTATGTGTGTATATATGTATGTGTGTATATATGTATGTGTGTATATATGTATGTGTGTATATATGTATGTGTGTATATATGTATGTGTGTATATATGTATGTGTGTATATATGTATGTGTGTATATATGTATGTGTGTATATATGTATGTGTGTATATATGTATGTGTGTATATATGTATGTGTGTATATATGTATGTGTGTATATATGTATGTGTGTATATATGTATGTGTGTATATATGTATGTGTGTATATATGTATGTGTGTATATATGTATGTGTGTATATATGTATGTGTGTATATATGTATGTGTGTATATATGTATGTGTGTATATATGTATGTGTGTACATATGTATGTGTGTATATATGTATGTGTGTATATATGTATGTGTGTATATATGTATGTATGTATATATGTATGTATGTATATATATATATGTATGTGTATATATATGTATGTGTGTATATATGTATGTGTGTATATATGTATGTATGTGTGTGTGTATATGTGTGTATGTATATGTATGTGTGTATATATGTATGTGTATATATATGTATGTGTGTATATATGTATGTATGTGTATATATATGTATGTGTGTATATATGTATGTGTGTATATATGTATGTATGTATGTGTGTGTATGTATGTGTGTGTATGTATGTATGTGTATATATATATGTATGTGTGTATATATAATGTCGTGTCTAGATGTATTTGTGTAATATATGTCTTGTGGTCTATGTATGTGTTGTCTATATGTATGTGTGTATATATGTATGTTGTGTATATATGTATGTGTTAGTATCTTATGTAGTGTGTGATATATTGTATGTGTGGTATAATATGTATGATGATGTAATATATGTATTGTGGTGTATCTATGTATGTGTGTATATATGTCTGATGATTGTATATAATTGTATGTGTGCTCTACATATGTCTGTGTGTCTATATGTCTGTGGTGTATATATGTATGTGTGTATATCTGTATGTAGTGTTATATAGTGATGTGCTGTATATATGTATGTGTGTATATATGTATGTGTGTTATATAGTGTGATGTGTGTATATATGTATGTGGTGTATATATGTATGTGTGTATATAATGTATGTGTGTATATATGTATGTGTGTATCATAGTGTATGTGTGTATTATATGTCTGTGTGTATCTCTGTATGTGTGTATATATGTCTAGTGTGTATAATGTATGTGTAGATATATGTCTGTGTGTATATATGTATGTGTGTATATATGTATGTGTGTATATATGTATGTGTGTATATATGTATGTGTGTATAATTTAGATGTGTATATATGTAGTGTGATATATGTATGTGTGTATATATGTATGTGTGTATATATGTATGTGTGTATATATGTATGTGTGTATATATGTATGTGTGTATATATGTATGTGTGTATATATGTATGTGTGTATATATGTATGTGTGTATATATGTATGTGTGTATATATGTATGTGTGTATATATGTATGTGTGTATATGTATGTGTGTATATATGTATGTGTGTATATATGTATGTGTGTATATATGTATGTGTGTATATATGTATGTGTGTATATATATGCTTATATTTATTATTACTATATAATTATATATATAATTGCCTTTATGGTTTATGTATATCATCTTACAAGACAAATGAATTAAGTGATTATTTAAATCAAAGTTGCTTCTGATCCATGAGAATAAACTTTATTATCTCTAACTTGCCTCTCACACACAGACACACATTCATATCAATATATAAAATATAGATACGTTAAATTTAATTTTGTGCAGTGTGTGTTAAAGCAATGCAAGGGAAACTGCACAATACAATGCATGGGAAACTAGGCAAAGGAGGGGGCTGTTCCCGCTACCAGACACTCGAGGATCTTTGCTTTGGATCAAAGATTATAGAGGAGCTCTATAGTCTTTGCTTTGGATCTCAGCGGGTGGATTACATTCCGGAAGTCGCGTGTCGCATTAAGAAATGACGGCCGTGACGTTCCATCACGTACAATACGTCAGTGCATTGGATTTCGAAGGAGTGGTCTATCTTGCTCTGCTATAGGATCTTTGGCTGTGTGTGTGTGTTGTGTGTGTGGGTGGGGGCTGCCTGTGTTGTAACTGCGGCTCGGAGTGTGTTGCTTGTAGCGAGTTGTATCAGGTGTGTTGCTTGTAGCGAGTTGTATCAGGTGTGTTGCTTGTAGCGAGTTGTATCAGGTGCGTTGTATCCATTGTATCCTCGCGCGCGCGCGCGCGTGTGTGTGTTTGTTGCAGAGGCGCGGGCAATGGTTACATGGATTGTAGCCTCAGCAATAGTCATCGCCCTGTACATTTTGATCTACTACAATTTCCTGAGCGGGGTCCCGTGCCGGAGCGACACGTCGCTGAAAGGCAGGACGGCGATAGTTACAGGTACAGATGATTAGACGCAAAAAAAAATTAATTTAAAACAATGCTGGAGTGTAACTCAGCGTCTCTGGGGAGAAGGGAGAACGGGTCGAGACCCTTCTTCAGACCCATCAGTCTGAAGGAGGGGTAGACAAAAGTGCTGGAGAAACTCAGCGGGTGCAGCAGCATCTATGGAGCGAAGGAAATAGGTAACGTTTCGGGCCGTTACATATTAGCATATTTCCTTCGCTCCATAGATGCTGCTGCACCCGCTGAGTTTCTTCAGCATTTTTGTGTACCTTCTTCAGACTCATTGGGGAACAAACTTTAGACCTTGTACACATTCCAACATTAAAGCATGCACACGCTCTGCATTTCTCCCCCTTGCAGCATCGCTTTTTTGGTTGTGGGTTTTGTTTTCCCTCTTTCCCCCCCCTTTTTTTTTTAAACTAAATTCATCCGTTGCAGTTTCCATTCTTGCCTTGAGTTGATTGCATGTGTGTATTTCAGGTGCAAACAGCGGGCTGGGGAAAGCGACGGCGCTAGACTTCGCCCGCCGGGGAGCCCGTGTCATTGCGGCTTGCAGGAGCAAGCAGCGGGCAGAGGCGGCAATCCTTGACATCAGGAAGGTAAGGCACACAAAATACTCGTCTCTGGAGAGGAAGGAAGGGGCGGCGTTTCGGGTCGAGACCCTTCTTCAGAAACGTCACCCATTTCTTCTCTCCAGGGAGAGTCTAGGACCAGAGGACACAGCCTCAGAATTAAAGGACGTTCCTTTAAGAAGGAGATAAGAAATTTCTTTAGTCAGAGGGTGGTGAATCTGTGGAATTATTTGCCACAAAAAGCTCAAGATTCAAGAGTTTATTGTCTTGTGTCCCAGATAGGACAATGAAATTCTTGCTCTGCTTCAGCACAACAGAATATAGTAGGCATCAATACAGAACAGATCAGTGTGTCCATATACCATTGAATATATACACACACACACACACATAAATAAATAAACAGATAAAGTGCATTGGGCTATTAATGTTCAAGAGTTTTGTTTGAGTTGAGTTTAATAGCCTGATGACTGTGGGGAAGCAGCTATTCCTGAACCTGGATGTACCAGATTTCAGGCTCCTGTACCTTCTACCTGAAGGTAGTGGGGAGATGAGTGAGTGGTCAGGATCAAGTGGAGGCCAAGTCAGTGGATATATTTAAGGCAGAGGATAGATAGATTCTTGATTAGTACGGGTGTCAGGGGTTATGGGGAGAAGGCTAAGAGGGGGTTTGGAGGGAGAGATAAATCAGCCATGATTGAATGGTGTAGACGATGTGCCGAATGGCCTAATTCTACTCCTATCACTTATGACCTTATGCTGCCTGCCCTGCTGAGTGACTCCAGCATTTTGTGTCTATCTTCAGTGGAAGCCAGCATCTGCAGTTCCTTCCTACACAATGACTTACAGCGCAGGAGGCTGAGGGGTGATCTTCTGAGTTACTCCAGCTTTTTGCGTCTTTCTTTGGTGCAAATAAAATCTGCAGTTCCTTCCTACACTGTACTGTTCTGTGTTGTATTTAACAGGAATTACGATGAGATATAATAGAGTGTATGTTTTGTTTGAAAGTGCCTAGCTTCTAAAAGAATATGAATTAGAAGCATTAAGGGAGGACATTCTTGCTATTGAGGGTTAGGCGAGTAGCCTCTTAAATATATCTGCTCATAATACATAGACTTCCAGTCGCTGCAATGATATTCAAGGTCGTAGAGTGATACAGCGTGGAAACAGGCCCTTCGGCCCAACTTGCCCACACCGACCAACATGTCGCAGCTACACTAGTCCCACCTGCCTGTATTTGGCCCACATCCATCTAAACCTGTCCTATCCATGTACCTGTCCAAATGTTTCTTAAACGTTGCGATAGACCCTGCCTCAACTACCTCCTCCGCCATCTCGTTCCCTACACCTGCCACCTTTTGTGTGAAAAAGTTACCCCCTTGGGTTCCTATTAAATTTGTTCCCCTGCTCACGTGAAAACCTATGTCCCCTGGTTCTCAATTTTCCTACGGGGCAAGAGACTTTATGCATCTACTGAATCAAATTGGCTGGGTGAATCAAATTGGCAGGGGTGCTGAGGAAGAGGATTTCTTGGAATGTATGCGGGATAGTTTTCTAAACCAACATGTAGAGGAACCAACGAGAGAGCAGGCTATTCTAGACTGGGTATTGAGTAATGAGGAAGGGTTAGTTAGCAGTCTTGTTGTGCGTGGCCCCTTGGGCAAGAGTGACCATAATATGGTTGAGTTCTTCATTAGGATGGAGAGTGACATTGTTAATTCAGAAACAATGGTTCTGAACTTAAAGAAAGGTAACTTTGAGGGTATGAGATGTGAATTGGCCAAGATTGACTGGCAATTCATTCTTAAAGGGTTGACGGTGGATATGCAATGGAAAGCATTTAAAGACTGCATGGATGAACTACAACAATTGTTCATCCCAGTTTGGCAAAAGAATAAATCAGGGAAGGTAGTGCATCCGTGGATAACAAGGGAAATCAGGGATAGTATCAAAGCAAAAGATGAAGCGTACAAATTAGCCAGAAAAAGCAGCCTACCAGAGGACTGGGAGAATTTCAGAGACCAGCAGAGGAGTACAAAGGGCTTAACTAGGAAAGGGAAAATAGATTATGAAAGAAAACTGGCAGGGAACATAAAAACTTTATAAATTCTTTATAGATATGTGAAGAGAAAGAGATTAGTAAAAACAAATGTAGGTCCCTTGCAGTCAGAAACAGGTGAATTGATCATGGGGAACAAGGACATGGCGGACCAATTGAATAACTACTTTGGTTCCGTCTTCACCAAGGAAGACATAAATAATCTGCCGGAAATGGCAGGGGACCGCGGGTCAAATGAGATGGAGGAATTGAGTGAAATCCAGGTTAGCCGGGAAGTGGTGTTGGGTAAATTGAATGGATTAAAGGCCGATAAATCCCCAGGGCCAGTTAGGCTACATCCCAGAGTGCTTAAGGAAGTAGCTCCAGAAATAGTGGATGCATTAGTGATAATTTTTCAAAACTCTTTAGATTCTGGAGTAGTTCCTGAGGATTGGAGGGTAGCTAATGTAACTCCACGTTTTAAAAAGGGAGGGAGAGAGAAAACGGGGAATTACAGACCAGCTAGTCTAACATCGGTAGTGGGGAAACTGCTAGAGTCAGTTATTAAAGATGGGATAGCAGCACATTTGGAAAGTGGTGAAATCATTGGACAAAGTCAGCATGGATTTACGAAAGGTAAATCATGTCTGACGAATCTTATAGAATTTTTCGAGGATGTAACTAGTAGAGTGGATAGGGGAGAACCAGTGGATGTGTTATATCTGGACTTTCAGAAGGCTTTCGACAAGGTCCCACATAAGAGATTAGTATACAAACTTAAAGCACACGGTATTGGGGGTTCAGTATTGATGTGGATAGAGAACTGGCTGGCAAACAGGAAGCAAAGAGTAGGAGTAAAAGGGTCCTTTTCAGAATGGCAGGCAGTGACTAGTGGGGTACCGCAAGGCTCAGTGCTGGGACCCCAGCTATTTACAATATATATTAATGATTTGGACGACGGAATTGAATGCAACATCTCCAAGTTTGCGGATGACACAAAGCTGGGGGGCAGTGTTAGCTGTGAGGAGGATGCTAGGAGGCTGCAAGGTGACTTGGATAGGCTGAGTAAGTGGGCAAATGCATGGCAGATGCAGTATAATGTGGATAAATTTGAGGTTATCCACTGTGGTGGCAAAAACAGGAAAGCTGACTATTATCTGAATGGTGGCCAATTAGGAAAAGGGGAGATGCAACGAGACCTGGGTGTCATGGTACACCAGTCATTGAAAGTAGGCATGCAGGTGCAGCAGGCAGTAAAGAAAGCGAATGGTATGTTGGCATTCATAGCAAATGGATTTGAGTATAGGAGCAGGGAGGTTCTGTTGCAGTTGTACAGGGTCTTGGTGAGACCACACCTGGAGTATTGCGTACAGTTTTGGTCTCCAAATCTGAGGAAAGACATTATTGCCATAGAGGGAGTGCAGAGAAGGTTCACCAGACTGATTCCTGGGATGTCAGGACTCTCTTATGAAGAAAGACTGGATAGACTCGGATTGTACTCGCTAGAATTTAGGAGATTGAGGGGGGATCTTATAGAAAATAAGATTACAAAATTCTTAAGGGATTGGACAGGCTAGATGCAGGAAGATTGTTCCCGATGTTGGGGAAGTCCAGGACAAGGGGTCACAGCTTAAGGATAGAGGGGAAATCCTTTAGAACCGAGATGAGAAAAACATTTTTCACGCAGAGAGTGGTGAATCTCTGGAACTCTCTGCCACAGAAGGTAGTTGAGGCCAGTTCGTTGGCTATATTTAAGAGGGAGTTAGATGTGGCCCTTGTGGCTAAAGGGATGGAGAGAAGGCAGGTACAGGATACTGAGTTGGATGATCAGCCGTGATCATATTGAATGGCGGTGCAGGCTCGAAGGGCCAAATGGCCTACTCCTGCACCTATTTTCTATGTTTCTATGTTTCTACCTCCTCCTCCTTGCGTATGGTGTGCCCAGCCTAAAGTTGTAGGACAACTTGTACTATTTGATCTTATTTGATTGTGCACGCCGGGTTGATTGCATTCGTCGAAACAGGGCGGACCATGTGAAGGTTGCAATGTCCCACCCCATCCTCTCCTGATTTTGTGCACCTCTAAGATCACCTCTCATCCTCCCTCGCTTCAGGGAATAAAGTCCTCGCCTGCCCAACCTCTCCCTGTAGCTCAGGCCATCGAGTCCTGGTAACATCCTCATGAATTTTCCTTACCTCCTTTTCCAGCTTGACAACATCTTTCCCATCACATGGTGTCCAGAAATGAAAGCACTCTGAATGCGGCCTCACCAACGTCTTGCATAACTGCAACTTGACCTCCCAACGCCTATACCACATACTCTGCCTGATGAAGGCCAATGTGCCAGAAGATGGTTTCACACCGATGTCTGTTTGTTACTTACAGAAGAGCGGCAACAACCAAGTGATCTACATGCACCTTGACCTGGCGAGCCTTAAATCAGTGAGGGTTTTTGCAGAGACCTTCTTGAAATCAGAACCACATTTACATTTGCTGGTTAACAACGCAGGCAAGTATCAAACTGTACCCGATGTCTCACCCAAGCAATAGTATTCCTACCATCTCTAACTGAGACCGGTGTGCAGGGATCTGGAAACGTATTGAAGGAAACGCCAGCATCCTATATATATATATATGCCAGAAATATATACAATTCTGAGAGGAATCGGGAACCGGAGGACATGGGTTTAAGGTGAGGGGGGGGGAAAGATTTATTCGGAACCTGAAGGGTGACTTTTTTACCAAAGGTGTATGGAACGAGCTGCCAGAGGAGGTAGTTGGGGCAGGGACTATCGCAACGTTTAAGGATCATTTGGACAGGGATAGAACAGGTTTAGAGTGATATGGGCCAAACGCAGTCAGGTGGGACTAGTGTCAATGGGGCATGTTGGTCAGTGTGGGCAAGGAGGGTGAAGGGTCGCGACCCGATACGTCACCCATTCCTTTTCTCCAGAGATGCTGCCCGAGTTACTCCAGCATTTTGTGTCTTTCTTCGGTGTAAACCAGCATCTGCAGTTCCTTCCTGCACTCTAAATGCTTCACCATAGATAAGGATGCTACAATATCCCAGTAGAGATAATGGCCGTGGTGAGAATGGATAAGGAAGGGAATATAGAAAGGGCACTGTACTTGAAGCATCTCGGAGTCCATGAACACATTCTGAACTTTGCATCTGCCGTCAGTCTGTTTGTTTTCCCCATTATAATGTCTCACGTTGACTATGTTGATGGAAACTGTCTGTGTAAACATGTTGTGGTTGGGTTAAGCCGATCCCACCGGCTCTGGGAGCAGTCATGATAAGACTTTCCACCACATCTACGGAGAAAGCTGATTATGTGGAATTCTCTGCCACAGGAGGCAGTGGAGGCCAATTCTGTGGATGCTTTCAAGAGAGAGTTAGATTTAGCTCTTAAGGCTATAGGAATCAAGGGATATGGGGGGAGAAAGCAGGAACGGGGTACTGATTTTAGATGATCAGCCATGATCATATTGAATGGCGTTGCTGGCTCGGAGGGCCGAATGGCCTACTCCTGCACCTATTTTTCTATGTTTTATTTACTTGGTAAATGTAAAAAAATTGTCCCTAGTTTGTGTGGGGTAGCGTTAGTGTGCGGGGTGATCACTGGTCAGTGCCGACTCGATGGGCCGAAGGGCCTGTTTGTGTGCCGTATTTCTAAACTAAACAAGCTGATTGAGGAGTAACACAGGTGTGTGTGTGTGTGTGTGTGTGTGTCTCTGTGTGTGTGTGTGTGTGTTCGTGTGTGTGTGTGTGTGTGTTCGTGTGTGTGTGTGTGTGTGTGTGTGTGTGTGTGTGTGTGTGTGTGTGTGTGTGTGTGTGTGTGTGTGTGTGTGTGTGTGTGTGTGTCCCCTTTACAGGTACTGCAGCAATTGGCTTGACTGCAGATGGATTTAATGCTGCGTGGGGAGTCAACCACCTGGGTCACTTCCTGCTGACCGGCCTGCTCTTGGATCGCCTGAAGCAGTGTGCTCCGAGCCGTATCGTGGTGGTCTCCTCCGTGGCCCACTGCCTGGGCAGAGTGGACCTGACCGACCTCACCACCCCGACAGCTGGCTGCGTCGGCCGCATGCGCACCTACAGCGCCAGCAAGCTGTGCAACGTGCTCTTTGCCAGGGAGCTGGCCAACCGGCTGGAGGGCACCAACGTGACCAGCTACTCCATGCATCCGGGTGAGCAGTCAGCGGCTGGACAAGCAACCCTTCGGCACGATCGACACAAAGAGCTGCAGCAACTCAGCGAGACAGGCAGCCTCTCTGGAGAGAAGGAACGGGTGATGTTTCGGGTCAAGACCCTTCTCTCCAGAGATGCTGCCTGTCCCGCCGAGTTACTCCAGCTTTTTATTTCTATCTTCAGTTTAAACCAGCCTATCACAATCATACTTTATACGCCAAGTATGTTTTGCAACATGCGAGGAATTTGATTTGCCCTATAAAAAGCAACCGAACACACAAAACACACAGAACACACAAAAAATATAAACATCCACCACAGTGACTCCTCCACATTCCTCACTGTGATGAAGGCGAAAAAAAGTTCAATCTCTTCCCTTCTTTGTTCTCCAGTGGTCGGGGGCCTCTAACCTTCCGTTGACGGGACGATCTTACTCCCGTAGCCGGTGACGAGCCTCCTTGTCAGGGCGATCAAGCTCCTGCATCGGGGAGGGCGAGGGGGGAGCCTCAGCTACCCCAGGTCGGGCGATCTACCCCGGGTCGGGGCTAGTCGAACGTCGCGCGGCTTTTGGAGCTTCCCGACGTCGGTCTCTTACCCGAGACTGCGAGCTCCCCGATGGTGAAATCCCCGGTTGGAGCGTTGATCCCAGGCAAGAGATCGCAGGCTCCGATGGTAAGTCCACGCCCCGCGGTGGGGCTCAAAGTCAGTCTCGAGCGAGGCCGCCAGCTCCACGATGTTAGGCCGCAGAGCGACTGGGGATACGATCCGGAAAACAATCGCATCCCCGGCAAGGTAAGAGGTTGACAAAAGTTCCCCCCCCCCCCCACACATAAAACAAACCAGAGAACTTTAACACAAACTTTTTAAACACACTAAAAATAACAAAAAAAGACGAAAAGGACAGACAGACTGTGACGAGGCTGTCATCACAGCGCCACCCGGTGGAATGCAGTTCCTTCCCTCACATTTCGTCTTTCGCAGGAACCCACTAAAGCCACGGGTTTGCTGAACTGGTGCAGCGGTAGAGTTGCTGCCTCACAGCGCCAGAGACCCGGGTTCGATCCTGACTACAGGTGCTGTATGTACGGAGTTTGTACGTTCTCCCCGTGACCTGCGTGGGTTTTCTCCGGGTGCTCCGGTTTCATCCCACACTCCAAAGGCGTACAGGTTTGTAGGCTAATTGACTTTGGTGAAATTGTAAATTGTCCCTGGTGTGTGTAGCATAGTGTTAGTGTGAGGGGATCACTGGTCAGCGCAGACCCGGTGGGCCGAAGGGCCTGTTTCCGTGCTGTGTTTTAAACTAAACTAAAGGTGCTGGCTTAAGAAAAACGACACAGAGTGCTGGAGTAACTCAGCGGGTCAGGCAGCATCTGTGGGGAACATGGATAGGTGACGTTTCACAGAGTGCTGGAGTAACTCAGCGGGTCAGGCAGCATCTGTGGGGAACATGGATAGGTGACGTTTTGGTGTGGCAATGGATTTGCCTATCACCAGGCAGGGGGTCAGATCTCTGAAATCCTTATTCCCCGTTTTATTCATATATGGGGCATGTTGGCCGGTGTGGGCAAGTTGGACCGAACGGCCTGTTTCCATGCTGTACTGCTCTATGACTAACTTAACGGGTCAGGCCACTTCTTTGGAGAGAGATGAACAGACAATGATTTGATTTGTGATCCTTCTACATATGATAAAAAGAACTCTTGACTTGAAAATCAGACTGAAGAAATAGACAGAAAATTAAAGACTAGGCACTGCTTTAAGGTGCGAGGGGAAAAGTTGAATAAAGATGTGCAGGAGACACAGAGGGTGGTGGGTGCCTGGAATGCACTGGGGGTGGTGCTGGAGGCAGATACCATAGTGGCGTTTAATAGACTTCTTGATAGGCAGATCCTTGTTTCTATGTTATTTGTGGTCAATAATGGAGAATCTGGAATTCTTTGCCACAGAAGGCTGTGGAGGCCAAGTCAGTGGATATATTTAAGGCAGAGATAGATAGATTCTTGGTTAGTATGGGTGTCGGAGATTATAGGGAGAAGGCAGCAGAATGGGATTAGGAGGGAGAGACTGATCAGCCATGATTGAATGGCGGAGTAAACTCGATGGGCCGAGTGGCCTAATTCTATCACTGATTATCTTATGATGAAGATCGTTCCTGTGAGGGTACACAAAAAAAACTGGAGAAACTCAGCGGGTGCAGCAGCATCTATGGAGCGAAGGAAATAGGCAACGTTTCGGGCCGAAACCCTTCTTCAGACTGATCGGGGGTGGGGGGGCGGGGAGAAGAAAGGAAAAAGGAGGAGGAGCCCGAAGGCTGGGGGATGGGAGGAGACAGCAGGAGGGCTGAGGAAGGGGAGGGGACAGCAAGGGCTAACAAAATTGGGAGAATTCGATGTTCATGCCCGCCGGATGCAGACTCCCCAAGCGGAATATGAGGTGCTGTTCCTCCAATTTCCAGTGTTGCTCGCTCTGGCCATGGAGGAGACCCAGGACAGAGAGGTCGGATACAGAGTGGGAGGGGGAGTTGAAGTGCTGAGCCACCGGGAGGTCAGGTTGGTTATTGCGGACCGAGCGGAGGTGTTCGGCGAAACGATCGCCCAACCTCCGCTTGGTCTCACCGATATAACACCGATAGTTCCTGTGAGCTTGTTTCTCAGCTGGCAATGTAATGTAATCAGGGATTCATAGCAAAAGGATTTGAGTATAGGAGCAGGGAGGTTCTACTGCAGTTGTACAGGGTCTTGGTGAGACCACACCTGGAGTATTGCGTACAGTTTTGGTCTACTAATCTGAGGAAAGACATTCTTGCCACAGAGGGAGTACAGAGAAGGTTCACCAGACTGACTCCTGGGATGTCAGGACTTTCATATGAAGAAAGACTGGATAGACTCGGTTTGTACTCGCTAGAATTTAGAAGATTGAGAGGGGATCTTATAGAAACGTACAAAATTCTTAAGGGGTTGGACAGGCTAGATGCAGGAAGATTGTTCCCGATGTTGGGGAAGTCCAGAACAAGGGGTCACAGTTTAAGGATAAAGGGGAAATCTTTTAGGACCCAGATGAGGAAAACCTTTTTCACACAGAGAGTGGTGAATCTGTGGAATTCTCTCCCGCAGAAGGTAGTTGAGGCCAGTTCATTGGCTATATTTAAGAGGGAGTTAGATGTGGCCCTTGTGGCTAAAGGGATCAGGGGATATGGAGAGAAGGCAGGTACAGGATACTGAGTTGGATGATCAGCCATGATCATATTGAATGGCGGTGCAGGCTCGAAGGGCCGAATGGCCTACTCCTGCACCTATTTTCTATGTTTCTATGGACACAAATTGCCTTTAGTAACTCAGCGGGACAGGCAGCATCTCTGGAGTGAAGGAATGGGTGAAGTTTCAGGTCGAGACCCTTCTTCTGACCTAATCAGGGACCTGCTCCATGGAGCCACCGTGTGGCCAATGCCTAGAACTGCGACGACTGATTTAATGCCTTCAATGGGAAATAGAATCAGTCGTCGCAGTTGTGGGCTGTGGCCACTGGGTGGCTCCATGGAGCAGGTCCCGTTGAAAGCATTAAATCAAAGTGCTGAATAAGGATAAGGCCAGGCAGCATCTGTGGAGAGAAGCATGCCCTACTTATCTTGCTTCAGTTCTTTAATTGGAATGTAGAATGTTGAACAGCAGTGTTCAATACTCAGTGTTTGACAGGGCATCTTGATTAGCACGGGTGTCAGGGGTTACGGGGAGAAGGCAGGAGAATGGGGTTAGGAGGGAGAGATTGAATGGCAGAGTAGACTTGATGGGCCGAATGGCCTAATTCTGCTCCTATCACTTTAGACTTTGCAGCGCTGACCAGCGATCACCATCCTTGGGACGACAGATGGCACAATGGGCTAAGTTTGGCTGGCGACCGGAAGGTAGCCAGTTCGAATCCTGCTTGGCATACTGTCGTTGTGTCCTTGGGCAAGACACTTCACCCACCTTTGCCTGTGTGTGAGTGATTGGTGGTGGTCGGAGGGGCGGTAGGCGCAGATTGGCAGCCACGCTTCCGTCAGTCTGCCCCAGGGCAGCTGTGGCTACAGAAGTAGCTTACCACCACCGAGTGTGACTGAGGAGTGAATGAATAATGCGATGTAAAGCGCCTTGAGTATTAGAAAGGCGCTATATAAATCCCATCCATTATTATTATTATTATCCTACGCACACTAGGGACAACTTATAATTTTACCAAAGCCAATTAACCTACAAACTTATGGAGGGATGGAAATAGGCAACGTTTCGGGTCGAAACCCTTCTTCAGACTGAAGTGTCTCGACCCGAAACGTCGCCTATTCCTTTGCTCCATTGATGCTTCCTCACCCGCTGAGTCTCTTTTTGTCTACCTTCGATTTTCCAGCATCTGCAGTTCCTTCTTAAACATAACCTACAAACCAGCACGTGTCTGGAGTGTGGGAGGAAACCGGAGCACCCGGAGAAAACCCACGCAGGTCTCGGGGAGAACCTACAAACTCCGTACAGACAGCACCCGTAGTCAGGTCATTGGGCCGAAGAGCCTGTTTCCATGCTGTACGGCTCAGTCTATAACTGGATGTAAAGGGAAAGTAAGATTTATTAGCAAGAATTGCATGCCTGCGATTTGGAAAAAGAAGTGATGAGGAGGACAAATTAGACCATAGCTATCAGGAGAATGATTTATCAGTAGTGGTGGCGCTGCCTTGCAGCTGCGGCTCGCCTGCAGTCCGTTTGTCTTTTCTGTTTTTTGTTTTCTCTTGTCCCGTTTTTACAGTTTATTTCAGTTTATTTAGTTGTGTATGTGTGTGGGGGGGGGGGGGGGGTGTAACATGCTTTTTGACTCTTCCTTTGGGGGGGATGCGACCTTTCCTGCCGTATTCTCCGTGTCCGTCTGCGCTGAGGCCTATCGCGGAGCTGGCGGCCTCCAACTGCGACCGACCTCGAGGCTGCGGAGGCAGAGCCAGGACTTACCAACGCGAGGCTGGCCGACTTCGGGGCTGTGGTGGCGTTGCGACCCAACTTCCGACCCGACTTTGGAGGCTCGGCCGCGGGCCAGTGGACGACATCATCGGGAGCTCACAGGTCACAGATGGTGACCTGTTTTTTCGGAGCTCCCACAACTACAGCTGCGTCCGCTGGACTGGATGGCGGCAGCTTCGACCGCCCCAGGCTGCGGAGTTTGAACCGGCCCGTTCGCGGAGCACGGATTCAGCAGCGGGACTTACTTACCATCACCCGGCGGGGTCACAACATCGGAGGCCTGGATTGCCTCAGCGCAGAGGGAGAGCAAGGAGGGAAGAGACAATGACTTTGGGACTTTAAACTGTGTTGAGTGTTTGTTATTTATTCTATGTTATGACTGCAGGCTAAACCATTCGTTGCACTGAAAAGTGCAATGACAATAAATTGAATCCAATCCAACAAGGGGCGGCACGTTGGCGCAGCGGGTAGAGTTGCTGCCTTACAACGCCAGAGACCCAGGTTCGATCCTGACTACGGGTGCTGTCTGTAAAGACATTGTACGTTCTCTCCGTGACCGCGTGGGTTTTCTCCGGGTGCTCCGGTTTCCTCCAACACTTAATTGGCTTCTGTAAATTGTGTGTGGGGTAGAACTAGTGTACGGGGTGATCATTGTGTTCCAAAGCGTAGCTATCCATGTTCTCCACAGATGCTGCCTGACCCACTGAGTTACTCCAGCACTCTGTGAAACGTCACCTATCCATGTTCTCCACAGATGCTGCCTGACCCACTGAGTTACTCCAGCACTCTGTGAAACGTCACCTATCCATGTTCTCCACAGATGCTGCCTGACCCGCTGAGTTACTCCAGCACTCTGTGAAACGTCACCTATCCATGTTCTCCACAGATGCTGCCTGACCCGCTGAGTTACTCCAGCACTCTGTGAAACGTCACCTATCCATGTTCTCCACAGATGCTGTCTGACCCGCTGAGTTACTCCAGCACTCTGTGTCTTAACTTCATCGCAAACTCTGAATTCATGGCCTTTGTGTTTTTTTTCTTCTTTCACAGGCTTTGTATTCACTGATGCGTTTTGTGACTTGGGCATCGTCCGTAAGCTCCTGTTCCTCCCCATCGCCTTCCTGTTCTTCCGAACTCCGGCCGACGGAGCTCAGACCATCATTCACTGTGCGGTGCAAGAAGGCATTGAGAAGTTCAGCGGCAGGTACTTTGCCGACTGCGCGGTTCGGAAGGTCTCTCCTCGCGCACGGGACGATGCGGTAGCCAGGAAAGTCTGGGAAGTCAGTGAGAGACTCGCCGGGCTCCACCGCGACTAACTCCCAGACAAACGCCAGCAAATTTCCCAATCCCTCTGAGCAACTTTCAAAACATCTCTGAGAAAACATTTGAATATTTACAACTTTTTGTACAATTTTGAAGAAAAAAATTGTGTAAAATTAAAAAAACTAATTTAAATATAATAACAAGTAAATTAGATTTGAGTTCCAGCAGATGCCTTTCATTCATGTGTTTAATCTAAAAATATTTAAACTGGTTTATCACAATGTTTGTCAGTGGAGTTTGTTGCTTTAAAATTTTGGGGTGGCGCAGTGGTAGAGCTGGTGCTTCACAGCGCCAGAGAACCCGGGTTCGATCCTGACTACGGGTGCTGTCTGTGCGAAGTTTGTACCTTCTCCCCGTGACCTGCGTGGGTTTTCTCCGTGTGCTCTAGTTTCCTCCCACACTCCAAAGACGTACAGGTTTGTAGGTTAATTGGCTTTGGTAAAATTGTAAGTTAGCCCCAGTGTGTGTGGGATTGTGCTAGTGTGCGGGGATCGCTGGTCGGCGCAGACTTGGTGGGCTGTTTCCACGCTGTATCTCTAAATTGTAAAAGTAGTACTGACTAAAAGCACGATCATTTTTCAAACAGCTCTTCACATAATCCACTCTTCCTTTTCCTCTTAACATTTGATCAACAAAGTCCACCGACAAACATTGTGACAAACCGGCTGAAGCATTTTTTAGATTAAACTCTTGAATGAAAGATTTACCCATTTAAAAAAACCATTAAGCTTCATCCTCTGCAAGTACTCGCAACTAATTTGTTTTTCATATTATAATCATATATTTTTATATTTCTGTACTTCTCCCGCGTGACGGGAGTGTCCCGGAGAGCCATGCGGGCCCGATCCACCCGTCAAACAACTGCGCCGCCGACGACCGAAGACTGGATCGCGCCCCGGTAGGCCCGACTCACCCACAGGCCTCCCAGGGGTCTGCGGTGAAGCCGGGCGGTGAGGCCTGTCTGGGCCAAAGGAGCCTCAGCGGTGGCGGCGATGGGAGCCTTGGCAGTGGGAGCCTCGGCGGCAACAGGAGCCTCGTGGCGGTGAGGCCTCGCGATCGATAAGGGGGAGGGGAAGACAATGGGGACCCGGCATGGGGGGACCGCCGTAAGGGATGGTGGGGACCCTGTGTGGGGGAGGGGAGGCACTCTAGAATTCTCCGCCCAGGAGATAAGTCAGTGTTTGTTTGTTCATTTGTTCCGGTGAAGGAGCTGTGCACACGGCAGCCAGTCAACAGTCACTTGTCTTTTTCTTTTGTTTTCACTTTTAATTTCAAGTTTTCGTGCACCTTGTGTGTTGTGACTGTCGGCAGAACAATTTCCCTCCGGGGATGAATAAAGTTTTATTGTGTCGTAGCGTATATTATCGTATCGCTAAAAGTAATCCATCAAAGTTTAGTTTCCAGACACAGTGTGAAAGCATGCCATTCGGGCCCACTGAGTCTGCACTGACCTGCGATCACCCGGGTTCGATCCCGACTACGGGTGCTGTCTGTATGGAGTTTGTACATTCTCCCTGTAACCTGCGTGAGTTTTCTCCGGGTTCTCCGGTTTCCTCCTACACTCTAAAGTCGTACAGGTTTGTTGGTTAATTGGCTTGGTGTAAATGTAAATTGTCCCCAGCGCGTGTAGGGCAGTGGTTAGTGTACGGGGTGATCGCTGGTCGGCGCGGACCCGGTGGGCCGGAGAGTCTATTTCCACGCTGTATCTCTAAACTAAACTAAACCAATTACTCTGAGGGCTTCTTGTAGAGGATATTTGTCCTTAAGAAAATGTATCGATCTTTATGACTCAGTCCTTTCCTCAGTGGCTGGTGGTGTTCGGTTAACACCCGTTCATCTCGAGAAATCTAAATAGTTTAGGATTTTGTTCCATTTTCTTTCTACAGTAAGTTGGTGTCATAAGATGCACGGACTCAATAAAAAGTATAAAGCAAATGCCTTAATCTACATAAAATATACACATTTTTTTTTCATCCAATCCTTGCTAAACCTGACAATGTGAATAGTGAATAGGTTACAGAAATAATATGCTAATATGAGCGATTACAGTTTTCATATTTTTACTATTTTGTGATTAATGATCACTCTTTAAATTGCATTGCAAATAAAATGATTGTCTGGCAGCAGCTAATCATCGTTGCTTTAATAAACAGAAGTTGTATAACTAGATATTTCGGTCTAATATGTCTGCTATCTTCATCCATTGAAGTTAAATAAAGGCTGTTTGTATTTTAAAACTTGTTTTTAGTCTTTGTTAGTTTGGTGATATTACTGAGAAATGATGTGGGGCTCTATATAAAAACTGCAGTTTAGTTTAGAGACACAGCGTGGACACAGGCCCTTCGGCCCACTGAGTCTGTGCCGACCAACAATCACTAGTTGTATTTGATCACACTTGGGTCAATTTACAGAAGACAACTCGCCTACAAACCTGCACGTCTTTGGAGTGTGGGAGGCGGATAAAACCCACGCAGGTCACGGGGAGAACGTATAGTGCACCTCCATAATGTTTGGGACAAAGACTCATCATTTATTTATTTGTCTCTGTACTCCACAATTTGAGATTTGTAATAGAAAAAATCACATGTGGTTAAAGTGCACATTGTCAGATTTTATTAAAGGATATTTTTTATACATTTTGGTTTCACCATGTAGAAATTACAGCTGTGTTTTTACATAGTCCCCCCATTTCATAGCACCATAATGTTTTCAGCAGCTGCAGTTCCTTATTATACATGTTTGGGACACATGGTTTCACAGGTGATTGCTCAGGTGTTTCTTCAGTCTGAAGAAGGGTTTCGGCCCGAAACGTTGCCTATTTCCTTCGCTCCATAGGTGCTGCTGCACCCGCTGAGTTTCTCCAGCATTTTTGTGATTTCTCAGGTGTGTTTAATTGCCTCCTTAATGCAGGTATGAGAGAGCTCTCAGCACCAAATCTTTCCATCACCTTTGGTGGGGTGGAAGATTACAACTTCACGTGGTCATCCCTGTTTCGATGAATGCAATCAACCTGGCGTGCACAATCAAATAAGATCAAATGGAACAAGTTGTCCTACAACTTTAGGCTGTGCACGCCATACGCAAGAAGAAGAGGATCACCTTTGGAAACTTGTATTGCTGTTTATCAACATGAGGACCAAAGTTGTGCCAATGAAAGTCAAAGAAGGCCATTTTGAGACTGAGAAACAAGAATAAAACTGTTAGAGACATCAGCCAAACCTTCAGATCTTCAGTTTCCTCCCACACTCCAAAGACGTGCAGGTTTGTAGGTTAATTGGCTTGGTGTAAATGTAAATTGTCCCCAGTGTGTGTAGGGTAATGTTATTGCTGGTCAGTGGGCCGAATGGCCTGTTTCCGTGCTGTGTCTCTAAACTAAACTATCTGTGAACTAAACTAAACTCGCCTCCTCCACCCAGACGCACACATTTTGCCACCGACCCCTCGCCACCACCAGTCACCCTGCTCTGTACACTCGTCTCCCATCCCTGAGTCCATTTCCCACTGATATCCCACCCGTCCGCTTTACATTTTCCTCCGGCTTTCCTTATCTGACACATTTTTGTTTCCTTCTAACCTCCGTTCAGTTTATTTTTTTCCCATTGAAAGTATTTCTCGTTCTATCAGAAACCCAGGATTCATGTTTCTTGTACAATGCCTTCTGACACAGCCCAGTCAAACATTGATGTTCAGAATTTAAATTTAAATTTACCTTGTTACATTGACAGTGAGTTTGTTACTCTGACCAATAATGACAATCTTCCGTATTAATATTTTAAAACGCAATTGATTTAGGTTTACATTTATCAACACATAACCATGTTTTATTGTCATACTGTATGAATGGATGAAGGAGAGCCAGTGGATGAGGTGTATCTGGACTTTCAAAAAGCCTTTGACAAGGTCCCACACAAGAGATTAGTGTGCACAGTTAGAGCACATGGTATTGGGGGTAGGGTATTGACATGGATAGAGAACTGGTTGGCAGACAGGAAGCAAAGAGTAGGAATTAACGGGTCCTTTTCAGAATGGCAGGCAGTGACTAGTGGGGTGCCGCAAGGTTTGGTGCTGGGACCCCAGTTATTTACAATATATTTAGACAAGGAAATTAAATGTGACATCTCCAAGTTTGTGGATGACCCAAAGCTGGGTGGCAGTGTGAGCTGCGATGAAGATGCTATGAGGCTGCAGGGTGACTTGGATAGGTTGGGTGAGTGGGCAGAAGAATGGCAGATGCAGTATAATGTTGATAAATGTGAGGTTATCCACTTTGGTGGCAAGAACAGGAAGGCAGATTATTATCTGAATGGTGTCGGATTAGGAAAAGGGGAGGTGCAACGAGACCTGGGTGTGCTTGTACATCAGTCACTGAAAGTAAACATGCAGGTACAGCAGGCAGTGAAGAAAGCTAATTGTTGGCCTTCATGCGAGAGGATTTGAATTTAGGAGCAAGGAGGTCCTACTGTACAGTCCCCGGGTGAGACTGCACCTGGGATATTGTGTGCAATTTTGGTCTCCTAATTTGAGGAATTATTGCTATTGAGGGAGTGCAGCGTAGGTTCACCATGTGGCGGGACTGACATAAAATGAAAGAATAGGTAGACTGGGCTTGTATTCACTGGAATTTAGGATGAGGGGATCTTATAGAAACATATAAAATTCTTAAAGGATTGGACAGGCTAGATGCAGGAAAAATGTTCCCGATGTTGGGGGGAGTCCAGAACCAGAGGTCACAGTTTAAGAATAAGGGGCAAGCCATTTAGGACTGAGATGAGGAAACATTTTTTCACCCAGAGAGTTGTGAATCTGTGGAATTCTCTGTCACAGAAGGCAGTGGAGGCCAATTCACTGGATGTTTTCAAGAGAGAGTTAGATTTAGCTCTTAGGACTAATGGAATCAAGGGATATGGGGAGAAAGCCGGAATGGGGTACAGATTTTAGATCAGGCATGGTGCTGGCTCGAAAGGGCCGAATGGCCTACTCCTGCACCTATTTTTCGATGTTTCTATGTTCCATGTTGTATTGTCACATGTACCGAGGTACAGTGAAAAGCTTTTCTGTTGCGTACTAACCAGTCAGCAGAAAGACAATACATGATTACAATCGATCCATTTACCGTGCATAGATACATGATAAGAGAATAACGTTTAGTTCAGAGACCATTTGTCTCTTGTTTGTACCTTTATAGCAGCCAACGGTTCTGTCCCACTTGCCGAATTTTTTTCGCCGACTGCAGGCATCATTGACTGACGTATCAGGTCACCGAAAAATTTGAGGCGTGATGGCGTATCGGCGCGCGGTGTTTTTTCAAGTGTCGCAACATTTTTTTTGTCGCCACTGGATTTTTGAAATGTTCAAAATCTCTTGGCGACACCGATATGACGCCGGCAGTCGCCAAAATAATTGCCAACTGGGACAGGCCCTTGCGGTTCTGTTCTTTCACTGAGGTGAGGGCCACACACTGGGTGATGCGTAACTCTAGGTTTGGTTTGAGACTTGATGAATAGATTTGGATGTTTTACAATCCAGTCACTGCGGTCGATGCAGTGAGGTCTGGTGGAACAAGCCCTCGGGCAAACAGAAGCCTCGTCCCGACAATGCGTCTGCTCGGGCTGACTCATTGCAATGACAGTGAGAGTTGAATGTGAGGAAGGATAAGCTTTAACAGGAAGCTAAGAGGCAACGTTTTCAGCATGGTGGGTATATGTATGAGCTGCCGGAGGAAGTAATTGAGGCAGGTACACTAATAATAGACAATAGGTGCAGGAGTGGGCCATTCGGCCCTTCAAGCCAGCACCGCCATTCAATGTGATCATGGCTGATCATCCACAATAAGTACCCCGTTCCTGCCTTCTCCCCATATCCCCAAACTACGCTATCTTTAAGAGCCCTATCTAGCTCTCTCTTGAAAGCATCCAGAGAACCGGCCTCCACCGCCCTCTGAGGCAGAGAATTCCACAGATTCACAACTCTCTGTGTGAAAAAGTGTTTCCTCATCTCCGTTCTAAATGGCTTACCCCTTATTCTTAAACTGTGGCACCTGGTTCTGGACTCCCCCAACATCGGGAACATGTTTCCTGCCTCTAGCCTGTCCATATTTAATAGACATTTGGACAGGTGCATGGATAGGAAAAAGTTAGAGGGATATGGGGTGAACATGGGGTCGCATAGTGGCAGAGTTATTGCCTTACGGCGCCTGAGACCCTGGTTCGATCCTGACCTCGGGTGCCCTCTGTATGGAGTTTGCACGTTCTTTCTGTGACCGCGTAGTGTACGGGGTGATCGCTGGTCGGCGTGGGCTGAAGGGCCTCTTTCCGTGCTGTCTCTCCAAAATCTAAAATGTTTTAAAAAAGTGAGCAAATGGGATATGGAGTAGAATGAGCATGGAGACAGGCTCTGTGGCCCACCAAGTCAACACCGACCGTCAATCACACTAGTGTGTAGGGAATGGATGTGAAAGTGGGAAAACGTGGAACTTGTGTGAACGATAATTTCCCAAACATCACGTTTTTATTTCAGATTTCTAGATCGGGGAGGTTTAAAAAAACAAAACAATTGAGCTGCAGGAGCCATTTAGGTTCAGGCTAGCTCCTGTTGGTATAATATTATTATCTAGATATTTCTAGCAGTATTAATTTGGACACTTGGGGGCGTGCTCTTGATGCTTTGTAGGACGTTACATATGGCATAGTCACAGGGAGTGACCAGGCATGGGAGAGAGAGTACGCAGTTCTTACCAGATGAGAGAGAGCGGAGAGTTACAGCTTGTATGAGAATAAGGAATAAATACCTGGTATGAATCATAACAAAGGCAAGATTCATGCTTTCGTAATCTGCGCAAGTCCACTCCTGCCTGCCTGCCTGTGTAGTCATGGCAACAGAAAGCTGGACATTGGAAAAGTTTGAAATTGCCCCTTTTTCCAATTCAAATTCAGACCAATGATGGCAGTAGGTGAGTTTTGTAACAAGAACCCAAAGGCAGGATGCACGAATACTTTGTTAGTAACCCTGGCCAATAGCAAGTTGATGGACACAGCCAAGGTTGAAGTAGGAACACTGGGCTGGATACATGCATCAATGTCGGTTAAGGCTGGGCTCAAGTTGCTAGTCATTTGCACACGTCACAAGCAGACATCTTGTTTCAAATTCAAAACTCCTTTCGAGAATACAACTAACTTTAATTTCTGAAAAAAGACAGTGAAAGATGGTAAATCTGTGGAATTAGTCATTGCCACAGACTGCTGTGGAGGCCAAGCCAATGGAATTTTTAAGGCGGAGTTTCACAGATTCTTGATTAGTACGGGTGCCAGGGGTTATGGAGAGAAGGCAGGAGAATGGGGTTGAGAGGGAGAGATAGATCAGCCATGATTGAATGGCGGAGTAGACCTGATGGGCCGAATGGCCTAATTCTGCTCCTAGAACTCATGAACACGAGCAGAATTGGGAAATGAGGCATTGTTGAATATTAATCATTTGACTTGTAGAATGGTCCCAACCTAAAACACCACCTACCCATGTTCTCCTAAGATGCTGCTTGACCCTCTGAGTTACTCCAGCACTTTGTGTCCTCTTTGGCAAACCAGCATCTGCAGTTCCTTGTGTCTCTATTAATCATCTAATAGAGCTACTGTTCTAACTTAGTTTGTTAATTTGCCATGCATTGATTTTATATGTATATGAGAAAACTAAAGGGGAGGGGCAGCATAACCGCATTAGGGATTATCATTGTATAAGTAGTAGAGACAAACAACTGCAGTTGCTGGTCAATACACAAAAAAACACAAAGTGCTGGAGTAACTCAGCGGATCAGGCAGCATCTCTGGAGAACATGGGTAGGTGATGTTTCAACTTGGGACCCTTACTCAGAGATGTCTTGTGCAAAGAGATAAAATTCTAAAAGATAACATCAGCTGCCCAAATAAATACTAATGTGTTTCTTTGCTTCAAGCTGGAATGGGTGCAAAGAAGATTTCCGAGGATGCTGCCAGGATTAGAGGCTCTGAGCTCTCAGCAGAAGTTGAGTAGGTTGGGACTCTATTCCTTGGAGCGCAGGAGGATGAGGGGTGATGTTATGGAGCTGTATAAAATCATGAGAAGAATAGATCGGGTAGATGCACACAGTCTCTTGCCCAGAGTAGGTGAATCAAGAACCAGGGGACAAAGGTTTAAGGTGAAGGGGAAAAGATTTAATAGTCAAAGTCAAAGTAGCTTTTATTGTCATTCAACGAAATTTCGTTGCCTTGCAGTCCTACATATAGTAAAAAATGACAAAAACACACAATAAACACAAATTAACATCCACCAGATAGGAATCTGAGAGGTAACTTTTTCACACAAAGGGTGGTGGGTGTATGGAACAAATTGCCACAGGAGGTAGTTTGAGGCAGGAACTATCCCAACATTTAAGAAACAGTTAGACAGGTACATGGATAGGACGGAAGATAGACACAAGGTTTGGAGGGATATGGGCCAAATGTGGACAGGTGGGACTAGTGCAGCTGGGACATGATGGCCGGTGTGGGCAGGTTTCCACACCGCACCACTCTATGACTCTATGCAGTTTAGTTTTTTGTTTAGTTTAGAGATACAAAGCGAAAACAGGCCCTTCGGCCCATCGAGTCCACGCCGACCAGCGATCCCCGTGCACCAACACTACCTCAGAATTAGAATTAGGCCATTCGGCCCATGGAGTCTACTCTGCCACTCAATCATGGCTGATCTCTGCCTCATAATCCCATTCTCCTGCCTTCTCACCATAACCCCTGACACCCGTACTAATCAAGAACATATAGAAACATAGACATAGAAAATAGGTGCAGAAGTAGGCCATTCGGCCCTTCGAGCCTGCACCGTCATTCAATATGATCATGGCTGATCATCCAACTCGGTATCCCATCCCTGCCTTCTCTCCATACCCCCTGATCCCTTTAGCCACAAGGGCCACATCTAACTCCCTCTTAAATATAGTCAATGAACTGGCCTCAACTACCTTCTGTGGCAGAGAATTCCACAGATTCACCACTCTCTGTGTGAAAAATGTTTTCCTCATCTCGGTCCTAAAAGACTGGACTTCCCCAACAGCGGAAATAATCTTCCTGCATCTAGCCTGTCCAACCTCTTAAGAATTTTGTAAGTTTCTATAAGATCCCCCCTCAATCTTCTAAATTCTAGCGTGTACAAGCCGAGTCTATCCAGTCTTTCTTCATATGAAAGTCCTGCCATCCCAGGAATCAGTCTGGTGAACCTTCTCTGTACTCCCTCTATGGCAAGAATGTCTTTCCTCAGATTAGGAGACCAAAACTGTACGCAATACTCCAGGTGTCTCACCAAGACCCTGTACGACTGCAGTAGAACCTCCCTGCTCCTATACTCAAATCCTTTTGCTATGAATGTTAACATACCATTTGCTTTCTTCACTGCCTGCTGCACCTGCATTCCTACTTTCAATGACTGGTGTACCATGACACCCAGGTCTCGTTGCATCTCCCCTTTTCCTAATCAGCCACCATTCAGATAATAGTCTACTTTCCTGTTTTTGGCACCAAAGTGGATAACCTCACATTTATCCACATTATACTGCATCTGCCATGCATTTGCCCACTCACCCAACCTATCCAAGTCACCTTGCAGCCTCCTAGCATCCTCTTCACAGCTAACACTGCCCCCCAGCTTCGTGTCATCCGCAAACTTGGAGATGTTGCATTCAATCCCCTCATCCAGATCATTAATATTTATTGTAAATAGCTGGGGTCCCAGCACTGAGCCTTGCGGTACCCCACTAGTCACTGCCCGCCATTCTGAAAAGGACCCGTTTAATCCTACTCTTTGCTTCCTGTTTGCCAGCCAGTTCTCTATCCACATCAATACTGAACCCTCAATACCGTGTGCTTTAAGTTTGTATACTAATCTCTATCTATCATCTATCTACAGTGGCTTGCAACATTATTCATACCCCTTGAACTTTTCCACATTTTGTCACGTTACAACCACAAACGTAAATGTATTTTATTGGGATTTTATGTGATAGACCAACACAAAGTGGCGCATAATTGTGAAGTGGAAGGAAAATGATACATGGTTTTCAAATTTTTTAACAAATAAAAAACTGAAAAGTGTGGTGTGCAAAAGTATTCAGCCCCCCTGAGTCAATACTTTGTAGAACCACCTTTCGCTGCAATTACAGCTGCAAGTCTTTTGGGGTATGTCTCTACAAGCTTTGCACATCTAGAGACTGAAATTTTTGCCCATTCTTCTTTGCAAAATAGCTCAAGCTCAGTCAGATTGGATGGAGAGCGTCTGTGAACAGCAATTTTCAAGTCTTGCCAGAGATTCTCAATTGGATTTAGGTCTGGACTTTGACTGGGCCATTCTAACACATGAATATGCTTTGATCTAAACCATTCCATTGTAGCTCTGGCTGTATGTTTAGGGTCATTGTCCTGCTGGAAGGTGAACCTCCGCCCCAGTCTCAAGTCTTTTGCAGACTCTAACAGGTTTTCTTCCAAGATTGCCCTGTATTTGGCTCCATCCATCTTCCCATCAACTCTGACCAGCTTCCCTGTCCCTGCTGAAGAAAAGCATCCCCACAGCATGATGCTGCCACCACCATGTTTCACAGTGGGGATGGTGTGTTCAGGGTGATGTGCAGTGTTAGTTTTCCGCCACACATAGCGTTTTGCATTTTGGCCAAAAACTTCAATTTTGGTCTCATCTGACCAGAGCACCTTCCTCCACATGTTTGCTGTGTCCCCCACATGGCTTGTGCAAACTGCAAATGGGACTTCTTATAGCTTTTTTTCAACAATGGCTTTCTTCTTGCCACTCTTCCATAAAGGCCCGATTTGTGGAGTGCACGACTAATAGTTGTCCTGTGGACAGATTCTCCCACCTGAGCTGTGGATCTCTGCAGCTCCTCCAGAGTTACCATGGGCCTCTTGGCTGCTTCTCTGATCAATGCTCTCCTTGCCCGGCCTGTCAGTTTAGGTGGACGGCCATGTCTTGGTAGGCTTGCAGTTGTGCCATACTTTTTCCATTTTCGGATGATGGATTGAACAGTGCTCCGTGAGATGTTCAAAGCTTGGGATATTTTTTTATAACCTAACCCTGCTTTAATCTTCTCCACAACTTTATCCCTGACCTGTCTGGTATGTTCCTTGGGCTTCATGATGCTCTTTGTTCGCTAATGTTCTCTAACAAACCTCTGAGGCCTTCACAGAACAGCTGTATTTATACTGAGTTTAGATTACCACACAAGTGGACTCTATTTACTAATTAGGTGACTTCTGAAGGCAATTGGTTGCACTGGATTTTATTTAGGGGTATCAGAGTAAAGGGGGCTTAATACTTTTGCACGCCACACTTTTCAGTTTTTTATTTGTAAATAAATTTGAAAACCATGTATCATTTTCCGTCCACTTCACAATTATGCGCCACTTTGTGTTGGTCTATCACATAAAATCCCAATAATATACATTTACGTTTGTGGTTGTAACGTGACAAAATGTGGAAAAGTTCAAGGGGTATGAATACTTTTGCAAGCCACTGTATCTGCCTTAAAACTATCCACTGACGGCCTCCACAGCCCTCTGTGGCAATGACTTCCACAGATTAACTACCCTCTGACTAAAGATGTTCCTCCTCACTTCCTTTCCAAAAGAGCGCCCTTTAATTCTGAGCCTGTGACCTCTGGTCCTAGACTCTCCCACCAGTGGAAACATCCTCTCCACATCCACTCTATTTATGCTTTTCATTATTCTGTAAGCTTCAATGAGGTCCCCGTTCAACATTCTAAACTCCAGCGAATACAGGCCCAGTGCTGACAAATGCTCATTATATGCTAACCCACTCATTCCTGGGATCATTCTAGTAAACACTGCCCAGTCCATCATCGGCTCTGACCTCCCTTCCATCAAGGGGATCTATCACAGTCGCTGCCTCAAAAAGGCTGGCAGCATCATCAAGGACCCACACCATCCGGGCCATACACCCATCTCCCCGCTACCTTCATGTAGAAAGCACAGGAGCCTGAAGACTGCAACAACCAGGTTCAGGAATAGCTGCTTCCCCACAGCCATCAGGCTATTAAACTCGACTCGGACAAAACTCTGAACATTAATAGCCCATTATCTGTTTATTTGGACTTTATCAGTTTATTTATTCATGTGTGTATATATTTATACAATGGTATATGGACACACTGATCTGTTCTGTATTCGTGCCTACTATGTTCTGTTGTGCTGAAGCAAAGCAAGAATTTCATTGTCAGGGACACATGACAATAAACTCTCTTGAACTTGAACTTGAACTAAACTTCCTCGACCCTCTCCAGAGCCAGCACATCCTTCCTCAGATATGGGGTCCAAAATTGCTCACAGTGCTCCAAATGCGGTCTGACCAGCGCCTTATAGCGCCCCAGCATTATGTCCCTTTTGAAGATTAATAGAACGATGTAAATAGATGTTTCTATGAAATTTAGTTGGTTTTGGGCAGAAATCCAGCTCAGCTTGGAACTTTGCAATACATATAATTGTCAAGTACTTCTTACAATGCTTTATGTTTGATGTTGTGATGGGATTGGTTGTGTTTTAATTAGATGTTCCTGAAAAGAAGGTTACTATTACAGCAATACAAGGATAAACAAATAGCAGCCGTACATTAACGGTCTTCAGTAAAGTCTGATAATATTCTTGCAAAAGGATAAGCAAATGTTGCCAGAAGCTGGCAAGTAACGGATATGTGGATATGCAGAGAATGGAGGGATGTGGATCATGTGCCGGCACGGGAGATTAGTTTAACTTGGCATCATATTCGGCACGGACATTGTGGGCCGATGGGCCTGTTCCTGTGCTGCACTGTGTAAGGATTGATCCAAAGATGCATTTTTTTGTTTCTATTGCTTTAAATCCACACACTCACAAGCGGGCATGTGCGCACACATGCACGCGCACTCACACACATACGCACACGCACTCACTCATAATCTCACACTGTCACACACACACTCTGTCACACACACACTCTGTCACACACACTCTGTCACACACACACACACACACACACACACACACACACACACACACACACACACACACACACACACACACACATACACACACTCACGCACACTCTCACACACACACACACTCACACTCTTTCACACACATACACGGTGTACACACATATACACACGCACACACATGCACGTGCTTGTGCACACACACTTCATCAGTGGGAATGCTGATGGAATTCATACACACACACACTCTGTCACTCACATACACTCTGTCACACACATACACTGTCTCACACACACTGTCACGCATACACACTCTGTCACACACATACACGGTGTACACACACACACGCACACACTGTCACACACACGGTGTACACACACACACACACACACTCTGTCACACACATACACGGTGTACACACACTCACACACATACACGGTGTACACACACACTGTCACACACATACACGGTGTACACACACACACACACACACACACGGTGTACACACACACACACACACATACACGGTGTACACACACACACACACTCTGTCACACACATACACGGTGTACACACACACACACACTCTCACACACATACACGGTGTACACACACACACACACACACAGTCACACACATACACGGTGTACACACACACACACACACACACACTCTGTCACACACATACACGGTGTACACACACACACACACTCTGTCACACACATACACGGTGTACACACACACACACACACCTTCCTCAGTGGGAATGCTGATTGCTTATTGACGGTAAGGGAAGGAAAAACGTTCATATACACATACACACACACACTCTGTCATACACACACACACACACACACACACACACACACACACTGTCTCACACACACAATCACACATACACACTGTCACACACATACACACACTGCTCCCCTTGCACCTACATTCCTTCCTCTAGCTTCACAATTTACAACTCTTCAATCTTGTGGTCTCACACCATTACTCCACTAACTGCCTATCAAAAAAACCCTCCTCACCTGTATCAATCGTTTACCTGCCAGGCATCGCCCCTCCTCTCTTCCAGCTTTCATTATCCCCACTATTCCCCCCTCCCCCACCACCACCACCACCACAATCAGTCTGAAGAAGGGTCCCGGCCGGAGAAAGTGTGTGTGTGAAACTGTGTGTGTGTGAGACTGTGAGTGAGAGACAGTGTGTGACTGTGTGTGTGCGTGACAGTGTGTGTGTGACAGTGTGTGTGTGTGTGTGACAGTGCGTGTGTGACAGTGTGTGCGTGTGTGACAGTGTGTGCGTGTGTGAGTGTGCGTGTGTGACAGTGTGTGCGTGTGTGACAGTGTGTGTGTGAGACACAGTGTGTGTGTGAGACAGTGTGTGTGTGAGACAGTGTGTGTGTGACAGTGTGTGTGTGTGACAGTGTGTGTGTGACTGTGACAGTGTGCGTGTGTGTGTGACAGTGTGTGTGTGACAGTGTGTGTGTGTGACAGTGTGTGTGTGTGACAGTGTGTGTGTGTGACAGTGTGTGTGTGTGACAGTGTGTGTGTGTGACAGTGTGTGTGTACGTGTGTGACAGTGTGCGTGTGTGTGTGACAGTGTGTGTGTGACAGTGTGTGTGTGACTGTGACAGTGTGTGTGTGACAGTGTGTGTGTGACAGTGTGTGTGTGACTGTGTGTGTGTGACTGACAGTGTGTGTGTGACTGTGACTGTGTGTGTGTGACAGTGACAGTGTGTGATTGTGACAGTGTGTGTGTGACTGACAGTGTGTGTGTGACTGTGACAGTGTGTGTGTGACTGTGACAGTGTGTGTGTGACTGTGACAGTGTGTGTGTGACTGTGACAGTGTGTGTGTGTGACAGTGTGTGTGTGACAGTGACAGTGTGTGTGTGACAGTGTGTGTGTGACAGTGTGTGTGTGACTGTGACAGTGTGTGTGTGTGACAGTGACAGTGTGTGTGTGACAGTGACAGTGTGTGTGTGACTGTGACAGTGTGTGTGTGTGACAGTGACAGTGTGTGACTGTGACAGTGTGTGTGTGACTGTGACAGTGTGTGTGTGTGACAGTGTGTGTGTGACTGACAGTGTGTGTGTGTGACAGTGACAGTGTGTGTGTGACAGTGTGTGTGTGACAGTGACAGTGTGTGTGACTGTGACAGTGTGTGTGTGACTGTGACAGTGTGTGTGTGACTGTGACAGTGTGTGTGTGTGACTGTGACTGTGTGTGTGTGTGACAGTGTGTGTGTGTGTGACAGTGTGTGTGTGACTGTGACAGTGTGTGTGTGTGTGTGACAGTGTGTGTGTGACAGTGTGTGTGTGACTGTGACAGTGTGTGTGTGATTGTGACAGTGTGTGTGTGACTGTGACAGTGTGTGTGTGTGACAGTGACAGTGTGTGATTGTGACAGTGTGTGTGTGACTGTGACAGTGACAGTGTGTGTGTGTGACAGTGACAGTGTGTGATTGTGACAGTGTGTGTGTGACTGTGACAGTGTGTGTGTGATTGTGACAGTGTGTGTGTGACTGTGACAGTGTGTGTGTGACTGTGACAGTGTGTGTGTGACTGTGACAGTGTGTGATTGTGACAGTGTGTGTGTGACTGTGACAGTGTGTGTGTGACTGTGACAGTGTGTGTGTGACTGTGACAGTGTGTGTGTGTGACAGTGACAGTGTGTGTGTGACTGTGACAGCGTGTGTGTGTGACAGTGACAGTGTGTGTGTGACAGTGACAGTGTGTGTGTGACTGTGACAGTGTGTGTGTGTGACAGTGACAGTGTGTGACTGACAGTGTGTGTGTGACTGTGACAGTGTGTGTGTGACTGTGACAGCGTGTGTGTGTGACAGTGACAGTGTGTGTGTGTGACAGTGACAGTGTGTGTGTGACTGTGACAGTGTGTGTGTGTGTGACAGTGTGTGTGTGTGACAGTGTGTGTGTGACTGTGTGTGTATGAGACAGTGTGTGTGAGTGTGACAGTGTGCGTGTGTGACTGTGTGTGACAGTGTGTGTGTGTGTGTGACAGTGTGTGTGTGAGTGTGCGTGTGACTGTATGTGACAGTGTGTGTGTGTGTGACAGTGACTGTGACAGTGTGTGTGTGTGACTGTGACAGTGTGTGTGTGTGTGACTGTGTGTGTGACTGTGGCTGTGTGTGACAGTGTGTGTGTGACTGTGTGTGTGAGTGTGACAGTGTGCGTGACTGTGTGTGTGTGACAGTGTGTGTGTGACTGTGTGTGTGTGAGACAGTGTGTAACAGTGTGTGTGACTGTGTGTGTGTGTGACAGTGTGTGTGTGTGTCCGTCCAGCTGCGAGGAGCAGGGGGGGCCGCCGTTCCCTCTCCGCCCGCCAGGCGCCGCTGCCATTCATGCCCTCCTCTGCCCGCCCATTCATGGTTCGATTGTGACGCGACGCTCGCCCGTTGGTGGCGCCAACTCCGCGCGGGCGGGGCGGGGGGGGGAGGGAGCGCGGGGTCAGGGGTCAGCGGACAGCGCCACCCAAAGCTCCCGCCCGGTGCGCGGCACCGACACGACACGACACCGTCCCCCCGCCATCTCCCCTCAGCACCGTCACCGCCATCGACTCCCCTCCCCTCCCCCCCACCTCTCTCTCTCCAGCGCCCGTACTGGCATCAGCTTCCCTCGGTGAGTATATGGCGACCGCGGCGGGAAGATAGATGGTGTCGGGGTGAGGATGTCTCTCCTCCTCCTCCTCCTCCCACCGGCATTGATTTAAACCCCGAGCATCGCCTCAGCTATGGCCGTGACTGAGGGCCTCGGCCCCACAGGCGATGATGGAGATGTCCCGGGCGCCGGCCCTCGTGTGGGGAGAAGGAACTGCAGATGCTGCTTTAAACATAGAAACATAGAAACATAGAAAATACAGATGTATAACTATTTATCCAGACCTAAGATTGATATAAGGAAGTAAGCAAGAGGGCAAAGGGAGGATTTAAAGAAGACATGGGAGTCAAATCTTTCACCGTGAGAGATTGGAACAAAGTGCCAAGGGAAGTGGAAGAGGCAGGGACAATGTTATAAAGACATATAGAAAATAGGTGCAGGAGTAGAGGCCATTCGGCCCTTCGAGCCTGCACCATTCGCCATTCAATATGATCATGGCTGATCATCCAACTCAGTATCCCGTACCTGCCTTCTCTCCATACCCTCTGATCCCCTTAGCCACAAGGGCCACATCTAACTCCCTCTTAAATATAGCCAATGAACTGTGGCCTCAACTACCTTCTGTGGCAGAGAATTCCACAGATTCACCACTCTCTGTGTGAAAAATGATTTTCTCATCTCGGTCCTAAAAGACTTCCCTCTTATCCTTAAACTGTGACCCCCTAGTTCTGGACTTCCCCAACATCGGGAATAGTCTTCCTGCATCTAGCCTGTCCAGCCCCTTAAGAATTTTGTTCAAGAAGGAACTGCAGATGCTGGAAAATCGAAGGTACACAAAAATGCTGGAGAAACTCAGCGGGTGCAGCAGCATCTATGGAGCGAAGGAAATAGGTAACGTTTCGGGCCGAAACCCTTCTTCAGACTTAAGAATTTTGTAAGTTTCTATAAGATCCCCCCTCAATCTTCTAAATTCTAGCGTGTACAAGAGGATTACAGAGTTTCTAGCTAAATTCTAGCGTTTACAACCGAGGATCGTCACATAAAATGCTGGCAGTAACTCAGCGGGTCATAGAGACATGGAAACAGGGCCCTCCGCCCCTCATCCGCCTGCGCTCCAAGGAATAGAGTCCCAGTCTACTCAACCTTGCCCTATTGCTCAGACACCCACCCCCTCTAGTCCTGGCATCGTAAATCTCCTCAGTCCCCTTTCCAGCTTGACAGCATCTTTCCTATGTATAGGAAAGAACTTGCGTATGCCCTGCACAGTCTAAATGTGTGGACCACGTTAAGATTGCAATCTCCCACCCCAGGAAAGGACTGCAGATGCTGGCTTAAATCGAAGGTAGACACAAAATGCTGGAGTGACGGGACAGGCAGCATCTCTGGAGAGAAGGAATGTGTGATGCTTCGGGGTCGAGACCATACAGGCAGTAAAATTAATCAGTAATCACCCATTCCTTCTCTCCAGAGATGCTGCCTGTTCCGCTGAGTTACTCCAGCATTTGTGTCTACCTTCAACATTTTTCCTATAACACAGTGCCTAGAACTGAACACAATACTCTAAATGTGTCCTCGCCAACGTCTAATGCAGCATCTCTGGAGAAAAGGAATAGGTGACGTTTTGGGTTGAGACCCTTCTTCAGACTGAAGTCTCTATGTCACTTTGTAATGTCTATCTTCGGTATAAACCAGCATCTGCAGTTCCTTACATAGACACAAAGTGCTGGAGTAACTCAGCAGGACAGGCAGCATCTCTGGAGAGAAGGAATGGTGGTTACTGATTAATTTTACTGTTTGTATGCCTTGTCACCTTCACTGGAATTTAGAAGGATGATAGGGATCTTACAGAAACATAAAATTCTTAAAGGATTATACAGGCTAGATGCAATATGTTTTTCCCCTGATGTTGGGGGAGTCCAGAACCAGGGCTCACAGTTTAAGAATAAGGGGGAGGCCATTTAGGACTGAGATGAGAAAAAACTTCTTCACCCAGAGAGTTGTGAATCTGGAATTCTCTGCCACAGAAGGCAGTGGAGGCCAATTCACTGTATGTTTTCAAGAGAGAGTTAGATTCAGCTCTTAGGGCTAAAGGATATGGGGGAAAAGCAGGATCGGGGTACTGATTTTAGATGATCAGCCATGATCATATTGAATGGCTCGAAGTGCCGAATGGCCTACTATTCTTCCCCATATGCAATAATGAACCATTCTACATTTCCTTGATCATCGTCTGCTTTGATCTGTTCTTTTCACCCCGTACATGTTATTTATACCCTTCTGAAGAAGGGTATTGACCTGAAACATCACCTATTCCTTCTCCCCAGATATGCTGCCTGTCCCGCTGAGTTACTCCAGTAATTTGTGTATCTTCGGTGAAAACCAGCCTCTGTGGTTCCTGCCTGCACACTTTATCTGCTGTTCCTTCCTCCACGTGATGCTGCCTGTCCCGTTAAATAACTCCAGCATTTTAGTCTACAGTCTGGAAGTCATAGCACCTCTTTCTAAGACGTTGGTTGGGCACCATTGGGACTATTGCACGCAGTTCTATTTGTCCTCCATTTACAGGAGGACCTGGAGGCTTTAGAGAGTGTGCAGATGAGGTTTACCAGGATGATTAAAAGGGACATAGAGTGTGGAGTAACTCAGTGGATCAGGCAGCATGTCTGGAGATCATGGATAGGTGGAGGAAGGAACTGCAGATACTGGTTTATACCAAAGATGGGCACAAAGTGCCGGAGTAACTCAACGGGACAGGCAGCATCTCTGAAGAATATGGAGAGGTGACGTCAGAACCCTTCTTCAGACTAAAGAAGGGTTCTGAGTTAAAACATCACCCATCCTTTTTTTCCAGACCTGAGTTGCTCCAGCACTGTCTATCTTATGGATAGTTGGATACAGGTGAGTGGAGTTTTGATTGGCAGATGTGTGGATAATGGCTGCAGATGAGGAGGAGACAAAAGGGTCACAAAGGAGTAGCATAGTGTGTCAGGCAGCATCTCCGGAGAACATGGGGATAATGGTTCTCGTGCCCTAATGTGTTGCCTTGTTTGGTTAATTGTTTTGATGACGTGTAAGCATGTTGCCAATTCACGTCTCAGGCACACAACGTGAATTACTGC
The DNA here is from genome assembly GCF_010909765.2 of Amblyraja radiata. NCBI lineage: Eukaryota > Metazoa > Chordata > Chondrichthyes > Rajiformes > Rajidae > Amblyraja > Amblyraja radiata. The sequence goes on along the minus strand of NC_045983.1, from coordinate 33,047,899 downwards.
TGCCGCTCTCTGCTGGCTATTTTTTTTCATTGCTTGAACTGAACAAGATTGGCTGACCATCCACAATCAGTACCCCGTTCCTGCCTTCTCCCCATATCCCTTGACTCCGCCATCTTTAAGAGCTCTATCTAACTCTCTCTTGAAAGCATCCAGAGAAATGGCCTCCACTGCCTTCTGAGGCAGAGAATTCCACGGATTTGCAACTCTGGGTGAAAAAGGTTTTCCTCATCTCTCTTCTAAATGGCCTAACCCTTATTCTTAAACTGTGGCCCCTGGTTCTGGACTCCCCCAACATTGGGACCATGTTTCCTGCCTCTAGCGTGTCCAATCTCTTAATAATCTTATGTTTCAATAAGAATCCCTCTCATCCTTCTAAGTTCCAGTGTATACAAGCCCAGCCGCTCCATTCTTTCAACATATGACACCATTCTTTCAACATACAACATATAGTGTGCTCCTTCTGTGTTTATGCTGTGCATCTAACGATTGAGCTAGAAGTTCCTTGTGTATAATGATTGCGTAATGGACCACGGATTCTCACAGGTTGTTAGAAAGTTGCACTCCCCGACTTGCGTAAGGCTTACTGTGAACTCTTGTGCAAGTCCGATTTTTCGCAATTTAGAATCAACATTCCCATTTCCTGCCCGAAATGCTTTGAAGTCCAAAGAAGGATCTTGACCAAAAACATTGGGTGAGTGGGCAGATGCAGTTTAATGAGGATCCATGTAAGGTTATCCTCTTTGGTGGGAAGAACAGGAAGGCAGATTATTTTCTGAATGGTGTCAAGTTAGGAAAAGGGGAAGTACAACAAGATCTGGGTGTCCTTGTTCATAAGTCACTGAAAGTAAGCATGCAGGTACAGCAGGCAGTGAAGGATGCTAATGACATGTTGGCGTTCATAACAAGAGGAGTTGAGTATAGGAGTGAAGACGTCCTTCTGCAGTTGTACAGGAACCTAGTGAGACCACACCTGCATTTTTTGTCTCCAAATTTGAGGAAGGACGTTCTTGCTATAGAGGGAGTGCAGCGTAGGTTCACAAGGATAATTCCCGGGATGGCGGGACTGTCATATGTTGAAAGAATGGAGCGGCTGGGCTTGTACACACTGGAATTTAGAAGGATGAGAGGGAATCATTGAAACTTATAAGATTATTAAGGGTTTGGACACGCTAGAGGCAGGAAACATGTTCCCAATGTTGGGGGAGTCCAGAACCAGGGCCCCCAGTTTAAGAATAAGGAGTAGGCCATTTAGAACAAAGATGAGGAACAACTTTTTCACCCAGAGAGTTGTGAATCTGGAATTCTCTGCCTCAGAAGACAATGGAGGCCAATTCTCTGGATACTTTCAAGAGAGAGTTAGATAGAGCTCTTAAAGATAGCGGAGTCAAGGGATATGGGGAGAAGGCAGGAACGGGGTACTGATTGTGGATGATCAGCCATGATCACAATTAACTGCAGTGCTGGCTCGAAGGGCCGAAAGGCCTACTCCTGCACGTATTGTCTATTCTTTGTCGAGCTGCATTTTGCTTTGTTGTAGGGAGTTGCACAGTTACAGTATGATTACATTAGGATTAAGAATTGAAGTGATAGGCAGCAGGAGGCTTACCCTGAACGTGAATTCTCCACCATGTGGACTAAACATGTGCCCCCAAAGCAGTCTCCCAATATGCGTTTGGTTTCGCTTTCCCAATATGCTGGAAGGCACACTGTAAATGTTGAACACAGTATACTCTCTTGGAAGAAACACAAGTAAATCATTACTCCAGTCATGACATTAATCAAAGAACTGTTGGCAAATATGTTGTGGGACAACAATGTCAATTGCTGAGCCGCAGAAAGCTTGACGGAAGAAAGTGAGGCTGGCTAGATAGTGCATATGCGTTGGAAGGTCATTTAGAGATGGAATTGGAATCAGGATAGTTTAGGATTATTTTATTATCAACATAAAAATAAAGTGACCTTGACAGAATTTTTCTGCTGGCTTAGCAGTAATGCTGAACTTTCAATGTTGCTGCCATCCAGATATTGTTGCTTTTTTGATTGGCAGCAGTAGCTAATGCATGTTGTATAATTTATCTGGTTCCCTTTCATTGTTAATCTTCCAGTCTGTTCTTGAAAATGTTCACCACTTCATTTCCTTGTCCCAGTGTTCTATTTGCCAGCAATGTCACATCCCATTAGAGAGAGAGAAAATGTTCAAAGTCAATCCAATAACATCTCCCAGTAATTTTTAGAGGCCTATTTAGATTCATTTTTTGTGTGAAGGGACTGCAGATGCTGGTTTAAACTGAAGATAGGTACAAAATGCTGGAGTAACTCAGCGGGACAGACAGCATCTCTGGAGAGAAGGAATGGGTGACCAGTCTTACTGTCTCCGACTACATTTTATCTCTGTTTGCTTTGTTGTTGCCTTTTCACAGCGAACAATGATCTATTCTATATTTTCCGTGCTCTCTATTCCCTTTGTCCTGTTTTCACACCTTACATTTCTTTATCCATGTATCTCCCTCTTCCCTGACATCAGCCTGAAGAAGGGTCTCGATCAGAAAACGTCACCCATTCCTTCTCTCCAGAGATGCTACTTGTCCTGCTGAGTTACTCCAGCATTTTGTGTCTCTTAGATTCATTTTTTGTTTGGCCAGTTTAATATATACTAAGCTCACCTGGAGGAGCTGAAAGCTGATTGCTTCATGTAACTCTTGCACAATTGTGGTCTTTGCATCTGGAAAGGTCTTCAACCATTTTTTGAAGGAGATTCTAGAATGCTGCAGTTAATATAACTTTCCTGATCAGCAGTAGTTCCGTTCTTCTAAAACATCAAATTGAAAACTTTTATCTTTGCACTTAAGTCCATTCATGACAGTGTCTTTCCCCCTTTCAGGGCAACTTTGCTCTCCCTAAAACTCTTCTTGTCCCTCCCACTGACACACCTTTTTTCTCGTCCTTGGATTCCATGAGGAGCAGATTTATAAAGCTGTTCTCAGGCCTGGGCCATGTTATATATGAGGTGAGATTAACTAGGTTTGGAAACAAAGGCAATGCGGAAGGTTGGGATTATTGAATTAATGAAGGTGTACACAAGTATTAAGGTTTTAGATGGGGGGTGGACAAGAAAGACTAGTGTCCCTAGACTAAATGGCATGGATTTGAGATAAATGGTAAGACTTGGAATTCAAGGAAACAAAAAAATGCACCTTTGAGGTGAAATGGGAGCGTTTTAATAGGAACCTGAGGGGCAACGTTTTCACACAGAGGGTGGTTGGGATATAGAAGGAGCTACTCTGAAGAAGCGTCACCCATTCCTTCTCTCCAGAGTTTCTCCAGCTTTTTGTGTCTTTCTTCGAGCTACCAGGGGGTAGTTGAGGTGCATGGATATAAAAGGTTTAGTGGGATATGGGCCAAACGTGGGCAGGTGGGAGTAGTGTGGATGGGACATCTTTGTCAGCATGGGCAGGTTGGCCGAAGGGCCTGGTTCCATGCTCTATGACTGGACACAAATGCTATGAAACAAGCTCATAGCTTGACAATGTGACTGGGTAAAGAAAATTCTCATGACACCCTGAGCACTTGCAATGACATAACTTATGGGCTGCACTCGTAGACCTGCTTAGTACCAATCTTTGGTGCTGTCTGAGTTTGCATATTCTCGCAAGGGAAGTGCAAGCAAGAGCTGTGCACGGATCACAGCGGAAGGCCAGAAGGTCAGTTTAGTTTGGAGGTAGTTTTAGTTTAGAGATAAAGCGCGGAAACAGTCCCTTTGGCCCATTGAGTCCGCGCCAGCCTACGATCCCCTACACAAGCACCATCCTTCACACTAGGGACAATTTACAATTCTTATCAAAGACAATTAACCTACAAATCTGTATGCCTTTGGAGAGTGGGGGGGAAACCGGAGCACCCGGAGAAAACACCACAGCGCTGCCCAAAGACCTTTGGTTTCCTCCGCATGCTTCAGTTTCCTACTTCGCAAAAACAAGCTGAAAATTAACCTGAATGTGAGTGGAGTTTAGGGGCAGAGATGGGTTGCAGGAAAATAATAGGGGAATGGGATTGTTCTGAAGCGTGGATTAGTTGTTGTAAACTGCCTCTAATTTGTGGTGAGTGGTAGAATTTGGATGGGCAGAGATATAGATGTGGGGATAACAAAATCAAATTAGGGAAGGGTGGATGCTTGACCATTGGTGCAAATCCTGTGGGTTGAAGGGCCTTTTCCATTCTGTATAACTCTACAACCCACAAGGAGCTGATATGTGTGATTACCCCATGTAGCATGGAAACACTCTTTTAAATAAACTTCTGGCCTTGTGCTATGATCCTTCCACTGCCCACGTGTGCAATCCTCCTTCCCTTTCCTTGGCAGATGTGTGTGCACTACTCTCTGTAAGTGTTCCACAAAATTCCACAATATTTCAACCTCTATTATTTAGATAAAACTTCCTACATTCCTTCCTCTGGCTTCATAATTTGCAACTCTTCAATCCTTTTGTCTCGCATGTTTTTTCATCTCTGGCCTATGTCCGACCATGTGCGTATTAACCCACCGCCCTCACATGTGTTCAGCTATTACCTGCCAAGTTTTGCCTTGCCTCTTATATCTCCCAGGTTTCTTTCCCTCCACAACCAGTCACAAGAAGGGCCCTGACCCAAAATGTCACCTATCCATGTTCTCCAGGGATGCTGCGTGACCCGCTGAGTTACTCCAGCACTTTGTATCCCTTTATCCTGGTTTTGTCAGCAATCTAACTTGTAATTGTTGTCTTCGTTTGGATTGATTTATTGTTTTTACCAGCTCATACTTTGAGATGCTGGAATGGTTTTGCTACATTAAAGATGATTAAAAAATTATGTGTTGTTACACAAGATGTGTGCTCGATTAGTGGGGACAGTAGAAGTGCACATTCCAGCAGTTCTTCACTGCCGAAGCAGGGCAGTGTGTCATATAGAAAAAGCTGGCCAAAGCATTGTGTTTAAACCGAGTATTGAAATAAGCAATTGCCAGGAATAATGTTTGCTCGGTAGTACCAAGTTTTATTACCATTGGTGACACGAGACTGCAGATACTGTAATCTGGAGTAAAAAAACATTCTACTGAAGGAATTCAACAGATCAGACAGCATCTGTGGAGGGTAAGGAATTGTTGATGTTTTGGGTTGAGATCCTGTGTCCAGATTGAGCCCAATTTATCCATGCTGATTAAGACAAAAATGCTGGAGAAACTCAGCGGTTGAGGCAGCATCTATGGAGCGAAGGAATAGGTGATGTTTCTGATCAAGACCATCGACCCGAAACGTCACCTAGTCCTTTGCTCCATAGATGCTGCCTCACCCGCTGAGTTTCTCCAGCATTTTTGTCTACTTTCGATTTTTACAGCAAACGCAGTTCCTTCTTAAACATGCTGATTAAGATGTATTTTTGAGATCCTATTTGTGTGTGTTTGGGCCATATCCCTCTAAACCATTCCTATCTAAATGTCTTTTAAACTTTGTAATTGTCCCCATCTCTTCAGCTTTCTCTGGCAGCTGATTCCCTTTACCCACTACCCTCTGCATGGGAAAAAGTTGCCCCTTCGGGTCCTTTTTAAATATTTCCCTCTCACTGTAAACCTATGTCCTCTAGTATTAGACTTCACCAGTTGGGGGGGGGGGGGGGGGGGGGATCCACCTTGGTTACGCTCTTTTTGATTTAATATGCCTTTATAAGGTCGCCCCTCAACTTTCCATACTCGAGGGGAAAAAAAGTCCCGGCCTATCCAGCTGCTACAGGTGCTGTTTGCTTTGCAGAGTTATCAACCTGTCCATTGGTAACCAGTTGGGCCTCCTCCAGTGGTTTCACAACTCTTGAAACCTGTCTCACACTTGCTGTTCTTATCTCTGCCATTTGTTCCAACTATCTGCCTGTCAAAAAATCCCCCTTGCCTGTGCCAACCTATTAGCATGCTGTGTCCTGCCTCTCCCCTTTTTGCCAGCTTTCATCTCCTCCCCCACCATACAATCAGCTGTGAAGAAGGTTCTCGATCCAAAATGTCACCCGTCCATGTTCTCCAGTGATGCTGCTTGACCTACTGACTTACTCCAGCACTTTGTGTATTAATCAGCATCTGCGACTCCTTGGCTCTACATAGTTACTTTTCTAACTTTCTATTTCAGTTTGGATTGCTTTGTCTGGAATGCTGATTACCGCAAGTTAAAATGTCGGATCAAGATCTAGTGACCCAGCACCCTCAACCGCAGGTAAAATGCCAGCTGTCCAAGTTCATTATTGGCTCCGTGTCCGAGGACAACTCGGAGGATGAGATCGGAATGAGCGGCAGCAAGTCGGATATTACGGAAGACAAGGAGCGATCGTTATCACCCTCCTCTGTAAATTCTGACAGTCTGTCTGATCTGGGGATGAACAACGATGGTTGTCCTCTACAAATGAGGTAATACTTGTGATGTTTAAGTAAAATATCATGTGCCGTTTTGCTTCTGCAGTGTGACCTCCTCTTAATGGACTTTAGATGTGTTGATGGTTCAATGGTGCTTTATTATCACATGTGCAAATGTACGGTGAAATTATTTTCTTACATACAGTCCAGTACAGTATTGCCATACTCAATTAACAAAGTGTACTGAAATAGTCCACTGAGCCTGCATGCAAAAGGTGCCAGGTTTTGGTGCCCTTTTCAAGGTCCAGTCTTTGCCTTAATTGTTATGAGCGATGCCTGATATACACAAGCTCCAGGGATCAGCTAATCGAGGCAGGTTCCCCTTAAAAGATCGTTCTACCGTACAATCAACAATCTTTAAGCCATTGTGGAGTATTGGCTAGGAATGAGTGCACATAGCAACGATGGGAGTTGGAAGGCAAACCAATGTGTGCAGAAGGGAATTTTATGTGAAAAGGAACTTCCAACAGGTAGGAGCCACACTGGTGCCTGTAAAGGCAAGCGGAGTCTCAGAATACCTGGATTTCAGCAATACAATGTGCAGGTTTGTAAGTTAATTGGCTTCTGTAAAATTGCCCCATGTGTGTCAGGTGGACGAGAATCACCTAGAACTAGTGTGAACGGGTAATCAGATCTGCCAAGTAGTACGGATTTTCTGTATTTTGCATGGAATGCGATAAGAATACGGATGTACAGACTCCCTGTTTCATCTTGCTGCTTAAAAATTGGAAGGATATAAAAATTCATACTGTAACTCAGAAAATTATAGCAGTTTAAATCTATTAGTATTTAAAATTTCAAGATCTGGATGATTATTTTTGTAAGCTTTGATCTGCCTGTCCCGCTACAGGTTTAAACAGCGCTGTCAGTTCAAACAGAAGTATACAAAGAGATGGCAATGAATGCACGGTCAAGTAAGGTGCATAGAAGACATGTCAATTGGTAGCAAAATTATGCATTCTTGTACTCTTACATGGGTATGACCGCACATAAAAAACAACATTTTTTTCAGCAAAATGGCACCGTGTAAAAATACTGATTTCCTCAGCAAAATACTGATTTTCAGTTACAAGAATACTGAAATGCTCCAACAAAACTTGGCAGATCTGGATAATCGATGGTCGCCAGGTAGATGGAGCTGTTCCCATGCGGCATCTTTTGATCAATTCAATCAAATGCTCTTTCCATGTTGAGAAACAAGCCTTATTTTTATTTCCGAATGTTGCTACATATGGCATATCTCAATGGAAGCAGCCTGCAAGAATCCTGAGGCAAGGTTTCAGTGAATGGGGGTGGCACTGACCTCCACCGTACCATCGAAATAAGCACTTGCCCGAGTTTCATGTTGAGGTTTTCACGTGTTACACTCAGTGTGAACTATCTTGTGGAAGAGTAGTCTGTATGATATTGTCTCTGCCAAAAGGGATGATAAGGTGATGATATTTTGACTCAGGACTCTTCTTCCTGATGCAATACTCAGCTGGTAGTTGCTGCCTCACAGTGCCAGGGACCCCAGTTCCATCCTGCCGAAGGGTGCTGTCTGTGTGGAGTTTGCACGTTCTCCCTGTGACGGTGTGGGTTTCCTCCCAGTGCTCTGGTTTCCTCCCATAATCCCAAATTTAGCAGGTTTTTATAGGTTAATTGGCCCTTGTAAATTAGTGCGTAGGATGAGAAAGTGGGATAATATAGAACTAGTGCAAGTGGGTGAGCGATGGTCGGCCAAAGGACCTGATTCCATGCTGTATCTCTAAACTAAACTAAACTGCATTGATGAGGTATCAACCAAATTTGATAAGAAGATGCTTTATTGTCAAGCTTGAGTGGAGGTGGTTTTCTGGGATACCTCTTTTGTCATGTGTCTGTTTCTTTCATTTTTTTAAATGAACATGGAACTACGTTTATTTCATTTATTTCTAATGGCAGATTTAAAAGTTGGTTCTCCTTGAAATGAACAACACCAGTTACAAAGACCAATTTAGTTTGAGATACAACGTGAAGATTGGCCCTTCAGCCCACGAGTCCGCCCTGACCAGCGATCCCTGGACACTAACACTATACCTACACACACTAAGGACAATTTATAATCTTTACCAAAATCAATGAACCTACAAACTGTACGTCTTTGGAATGTGGGAGGAAACTGGACCACCTGGAGAAAACCCACGGGGTCACGGGGAGAATGGACAAAATCCGCACAGACAACACGCGCAGTCAGGATTGAACCCGGCTCTCTGGTGCTGTAAGGCAGCAACTCTACCACTGTGCTGTGCTGGTGTCAACTCTTTGCAATATTAGCGAGAAACAAATTTGGGGTATCGCACTACTATCAAGGTCATTTGACCCCAGAATAGGGCATACAAAAATCTGCACCAACATTTCAAACACTGGGGATAGCAAAATTCGATAGATAAATCATCAATGCAGTTTTTGTATCAGAAGACGAGTCCTGACCCAAAATGTCATCTGTCCATGTCTTCCAGAGATGCTGCCTGACCCACTGAGTTACTCCAGCACTTTGTGGAGTTTTTGTTTGTACATGCAAGGGGATTATTGTGGATTTATTTAGATGAATTTCTTACCGCTGTGTCAGAACAGCACTAAAATAGCAACTAGGTCATGTGCTCAAGTTCATGACATGAGCCTTGAACTTATGCCATCGAGCCAGAGATGATATTTACCTATGCTGTTAATGGGATGTATTGAAATGCTTCAGCTTTGCCAATTCCCATTTAAATTAACGATAGGAAAAGATACTGCAGTCAGTAGAGATACACAGGTCGTCTGCTGATGACCTGTTTATCTCTACTGACTACATACAGTATCTCTTCCTATCGCCAATTTAAATGAGAATTGGCAAAACTCCAGCACTTCAATACATGGGTCCTCTGTTGCCTGATCCCTCAACCTGAATGTTGTTGTAGGCATTTGGTAGTGAATGGCCTGGTGAAATATGTTGCAAGTGTGAGGAGAACCTTTGCTTTCCTTCACCTGAATTGGTTATTATCTTCCTGTGTGCTATGTGATCAAACAGGGAGGGATCCTTAGAGCAAGGAAACAGGGCTTTCTGCCCAACACTTTTGTACTGCACAACTCAGACTTGTTTTCATGTTTTGCTCAAGATTGCAGCATTTGCCGTTCTTTATTACTAAAGAAGATTCCCAACCTGAAACATCACCTGTCCTTTCCCTCCAATACAACATTTTCCAACATTCCATCTTTGTGCAACATATTTTGTTTTGTTTTCAAGTAATCCTGGATGTGTCATTGAAGAGAAAGCTGGTACTGACACCTAGAAGTGTAGGAAAGAACTGCAGATGCTGGTTTAAATCGAAGGTAGACACAAAATGCTGGAGTAACTCAGCGGGACAAGCTGCTTCATGGAGAGAAGGAATGGGTACGTTTAGGGTCAAGACCCTTCCGCATTTTGTGTCTACCTGATACCTAGAAGATTATTTTCATTGCTTTAAGTGAAGCTGGGATTTTATTTTGTTACTAGGGTGTAGTTTCCAACTTCCAAACTACCTCATTGCAGATATTGTACCAAATCTCTGTACCTGTAAAGCTATAATGCTATAACACTATATTCTGCCCTCTGGTATTTTTCCCTTTGCATGACCTGTTGTTCATGGGCATGGCTTGAAACTACTCGTATAGTATGATTAGATTTGATTGGAGTGTATGCAATGCAAACAAAGGTTTTTCATTGTTTCTTGGTACACGTGACAATAATAAACCAATGCCAAGTGGCGTTTCAATGTGTGCGTGTTTGGTTGTATAAAAGCAAGGCATTTATAGATAGAGCTGAACAAATGAATCTTTCAGCAAAAAATGCAACTGTGGCAATGATCAAATTGTTTGCACGATGGAACTAGGTATCGAGGAGAGTGAGGGGTGGATTTGGGAGACAGACAGGAAGGTGATGGGTGGAAGCGGGTGGGGAAGGAGAAAAGTGGGGGGGGGGGGCTGATGGGGTGTGGGCGCGCGCACACACACACACACACACACACACACACACACACACACACACAAACACACACCACACACACCACACACACACACACACACACACACACACACACACACACACACACACACACACACACACACACACACACACACACACACACACACGCACCCCCTTCACCAGCAAGCGGGGGGGAGTGCTGTCTGAGTGAAATTCACATGTTGCAAAGCCAAGGTGATATAATCACACACTGCGATGAACAGGAAGGTTGGCGCTGTGATTAAGATGGATAAAGCACAGTGTGCGGTGAGTCCTTTAAAAGAGGGGGCGAGAAGGAGTGGAGACAACCTTTAAGAAGCCAGAGATACACGGCTGTGAAACTCGGCGGACATTTAACATTACCGGTCGGTTATCCTTGGTTCTGAAAACTAGTGCTTACATTTTTTCCCCCCAATGAGCCAATGAAATTCACCGGTCAGCACCGCTACAACCTACGAGAACCTTCGACCTCCTGGCAACCCAATAGGACCTCCACGTGACCCACGTACGGCTCAAGAATTCTCGCTCCTCTCCATGGTGGCTTCATTCTGGTCGGCGCTAATTTTATAACATGAAAAATTCGCAGCAACAGTAATGAGGCCGCGACTAATTCCCAGAATGCGGGAACTCCTCACGATCATGAAGGCGACTCCCCCGGCAACCACCCGCGGACATGTGGCGACCGCAGAGTCTCCTGCAGTCGCCTAAGTGGGACAGGCCCATAACTAACATTATGAAAGGCACAGCACAGGTGCACGTCTTTGTAGACTTTGTAGAATCTTTAGAATTTAGAGATGCAGAGACGATTGAGGCCAGAAAGGTGGGCATGGGAAGGGGTGTTGAATGGCATCCCTCTCTGACGGCACAGCAGAGAAAAGGAATTGCACAGTACTGGATATGAGTTACAGCTATCAGGTTAATTCCCGGGATGGCGGGACTGACATGATGAAAGAATGGGTCAACTGGGCTTGTATTCACTGGAATTTAGAAGGATGAGAGTGGGGTCAGATAGAAACATATAACATCCTTAAAGGATTGGACAGGCTAGATGCAGGAAAAATGTTCCCGATGTTGGGGGAGTCCAGAACCAGGAGTCACAGTTTAAGAATAAGCAGCAGGCCATTTAGGACTGAGATGAGGAAAAACTTCTTCACCCAGAGAGTTGTAAATCTGTGGAGTTCTCTGGCAGTGGAGGCCAATTCACTGGATGTTTCAAGAGAGTTATATTTAGCTCTTGGGGCTAAAGGAATCGAGCGATATGGGGAAAAAGCAGGAACAGGCTACTGATATTAGATGATCAGCCATGTTCGTATTGAATGAACATTAGCTCAAATTCCCAAAATCCATGTCCTGTCCATATGTCTTTAAAACATTGTCCCTGCCTCTTCCACTTCCCTTGGCACTTTGTTCCATTCTCTCTGGAATTCTCTGCCACAGAAGGTCGTTGAGGCCAGAACATTGGCTATATTTAAGAGGGAGTTAGATGTGGCCCTTGTGGCTAAAGGGATCAGGGGGTATGGAGAGAAGGCAGGGATGGGATACTGAGTTGGATGATCAGCCATGATCATATCAAATGGCGGTGCAGGCTCGAGGGGCCGAATGGTCTATTCCTGCACCTATTTTCTATGTTTCTCACCACCCTCTATATGAAAGATTTGACTCCCATGTCTTCTTTAAATCCTTCCTGTGCTCTCTTGCTTACTTTCTTATATCAACCTTAGATCTGGATGAATAGTTATACTTCTGTGGAGAGTTAGAGATGGTGCAGGAGAACCCCAAGCATGTGCAGACGTATTTAGCTGCCTTTTTATAAAATTAGCTGAAATATTGGGTACAGCTGTGAATTTATTAAAATACACTATGACCATGAAACCAGCCAGTACTGCACTGCTCTATGAGAATGGCACTTGAAACAACAGATTTGAAAAGGCTTTATTGAGCCCAGGATTGTTTGGCTTTCATGGAGCCCTGTTGGTGCTCGATCTTTACATTCTCCTGGGACAATGCAGGCCGGTACAAAACAGCAAGCATACATTACAAATCTCAGTGGATTACTCTGGAAACAGATAATAATGGAATGAAAGATGTGCGCCTGCAATGCTGGAAAATAATTAGGTCTTTAAAGATACAGCACAGAAATAGGTCCATCGGCCGATCGAGTCCACGCTGACCACGCCAACCATCGATCACCCGTTCACACTGATACAAACAGCAATTAACTACCAACTTGCACGTCTTTGGGATGTGGGAGGAAACCAAAGCACTCGGATGATCCACGTGGTCACAGGGAATCTCCATGTGCAATCTCCACGCAGACAGTCCTACTCAAGGGCAGGACTGAACCCTGGTTTCTAGTGCTGTGAGGCAGCCGTTCTACCAACTGCATTACTGCCGCCCTCAAGCAAGCTAGTGAGGTCTCCGCATTTTGTCTCAGAGAGCTCTGAGATGCGGAGTGATCTGGGTGTGTTTGTACATGATTCACAAAAGGCCAGCATGCGTACACGGCAAGTAACAGGGAAAGCTATTGAAGTGTTAAAACTTAGTAATTAAAACTAAAATAGGAATGGGTTATTCTGCAGGACATTAAGAGCACTGCGTGAAATAGTATATTCCTTAAGGGCCTGTCCCACGAGCATGTGACCTGTATGCGGCAAGCGTGACCAAACCGGAAGCGGGGGGTCGCGCGGAGGTCGAGTGATCCCCGCACAGGGCCGGTCCCACCAGCATGCGCCTGCATGCGGCGAGCGCGACCAAACCAGAAGCGGGGGCCTCGCGAAGGTCGAATGAGTGAAGTTCGAGTGAAGTCCGCGGGAAATTTGTGCGTGACGTACGGCGTCAAGACGCTGCGTGCGCCGTCGAGACGCTGCGCACGCCTGTCGAGGCGGTGCCTACGGCGTCGAGGTGGCTGTGGGCTGGCAGGCCGTTGCCGCACGGAATTTTTGAATACGGTCAGTTTTTCGGAGCCCCGCGCGATGTCAGGACCAGCTCCGCACAACTCCATACGGCTCCAGCGATCGAAGTGGGACCGGCCCCGCGAGGCCGTACGGCTCAAGTGACCACGTTAGGTCGTGCTTGCCGCATGGAGTCGCATGCTCGTGGGACAGGCCCTTTATGATCATCAGCTCCACCTTGTTTCCTCTTATCGTCCAACTCCACCTGGGGTAATTTACAGTTGCCAACCAGTGTATCTTTGTGATGTGGGAGGAAACTGGAACACCCATGGGAACTCCTTGAGGCAACAGGGAGCACACGCAGTATTGCAGGGCAGGAGCAAACCCAACTCAGTGGAGCTGTGTGGCAGCAGCATTGTGTCAGCCTAGGCTGCCAGCCCCTGACAACCTCTCGATTCTGGTCCTCTCTTGCTGAGAGGTTACTGGGTGACTGTCTAGTACCTCGTCATCATGGGGAGAGAGGTTGGGCAGAAGAACAGCACCACTAACTTCAACATACACAAGACATTGTCAGCAGAAGTCATAGTGGAGCTTTCAGCCATGGCTACAAACACACAGCATTTATTTCCCTCCATCCCATGCTCCCCCTCACTTCCATGTGCCCCACATGTATCTGCATCTATTTCTCCCGTTCCCCGTTCCCTGGCTGAACATTTTGTGCATCCTCTATCCTTATTTCCTTACCTCACATTTTTTGTCATTTAATCTCTGGTCTTTGTCCAACCATCTGCTAATATCTCTCTCGAGACTCGAGACCTTCAACTCTGGATGAACATTTTACCACCGTGACCTTGTGGCATTATTGTCTCATGTATGAAGGTACGGTAAAAAGCTCTTCAGAAACCCGGGACCTTCAGCTCTTCTCTTGGGACCTACTGCGCTTCCGACAGTGCTGCAATGAGGGAAGGCTTTTTCCACACAAAATGGTAAAAGTTCGGAACTCCATTATATAAAGTGCAATTGATAGGCTAACTTTAATTCTGTGATTAATTCTGGGAGGAAAAGAGGTTTATTGTGTTGTATCACACATCAGCCACAATCTCGTTGTATCATGGAACATGGTTGTCAGACTAAATGTTCTGCATGTTGCTATATGCAGTCTGAAGTGAGAAATGTGTTCTGCCATTAATGGTAATATAGTGTGTAGGAAGGAACTGCAGGCGCTGGTTTACACCGAAGATAGACACAAAATGCTGAGGTAACTCAGCGGGTCAGGCAGCATCTCTGGAGAGAAGGAATAGGTGACATTTCGGGTCGGAACCCTTTTTCAAACTGAAAGTCGCCTCCTTTTCTCCAGAGATGCTGCCTGACCCACTGAGTTACTCCAGCATTTTGTGTCTATCTTCAATGATAACGTAGATATATAAGTTCGTTGAAGTATTGTATCTTCGCAGTAAGTGACGAGGTCAACGCCTTCCTATTTCTCTTACTGTGTAATATTTTATTTTATGTGCCTGCACCACCTCTGATCCACGATATCTTGATAAGTCGTGTTTATGGAATGAATTTAGCTTGAACGTGAAGACTTCATTGTAGCCTGAGTCTGAAGAAGGGTCTCGACCTGATACGTCACCTATCCATGTTCTCCAGGGATGCTGCCTGAACTGCTGAGTTACTCCAGCACTTTGTGTCTTTCCTTGGTAAACCAGCATCTGCAATTCCTTGATTTTGAATTGTAGCCTGGTGCTTGATTTATATTTGTCCAAGATGTGAGTTAATTTGTTGACAGAGGCAGAGCTGTAATTGGCTGCAAAAGCATGGTTATTTTTATTGTCAGAGCTATACAGTTCTTCGGAACGTCACTAGCCCCGCTCAGCTATGACATGGCTGCAACAGACAGACTGCGTCATTATTTTAAGTTATAGCCATTTGCTGTTATGAGCGTGGGTTTGAATGAGAGCCAGAGTTGGTTATTAATGCAGCAACGTTCATCCAGAGATGCAGGGAGAACAATATCGGTGCAATGGGACTTACTCGTCAAAAGTAAAATATTTTATCTTCAGGCTGACTAACTGTATTCGGTAAATCATGTACAATTTTTCCGAGTCTGGAAGCTGGTGACACTCGACTAATCATTGACGAGTCTGGAGGGGAGAACCAGAGGATGATATACTACTTACTACGGCGGTTAGTAAGTGGTTAGGTTACAGAATAAAAATGTGAAGTGCATGTCTGCTTGTCGCTGAATGAGTTAAGTTCTAAACCTTGCAGAGATTATGTGACTCTTGTCGTCCCTCTAAGGGTCCTGGATGGTGAGACGCAGGTGTGTTCGGCTTCTGCAATGCTCATTTGACTGATGCCAAGGATGCAGCACCCATCAAATGACCGTTCCCTTATTAATTGATCAGGCACTTAGAAATGATTTCACTTTTCTTCCTGCCCTGAAAGCTTTATTTATCCAGTGCCCTGCTTCATGTAAAAACTCAGATGGTAAACGATTAAACTATGGAAGGTGTTTTATTCAAGGTTAGCATTTCGCTGGACTTGAAGTCTGCAGAGCAAGTGTATTGCAGCAAAGGTCACTTATTTTTAATGAAGATGGGGAATATTGACCGATTTGCTTTTTTTAACTTTCTGGCAATGCTATTTCAGTGGAATTTAACACCTTGTCTAAGTGGCCATCTGTCAAGGATCTTTTCTGTTTGTCATGATGTGAATGTATTTAATGGCTAAGTCTCCAACAGTATCATGCAAAGAAGGGAGTAAATGTCTTTACTTTCAAAATGCAGCATCTTTTTCTTGGTGGGGAAATGCAGAGAGTTCAAGGAATAGACCTTTTCATCAGACAAAGGAGATACAAGGGTGCTGGAATCTTGAGCGAAACACAAAGTGCTGGAGGAACTCAGTATGTCAGGCAGCATCTATGGAGGGGACAGAATGTGTAGGAAGGAACTGCCGATGCTGGTTTTCACCAAAGATAGACACAAAATGCTGGAGTAATTCAGCCAGTCAGACGGCATTTCTGGAGAAAATAAGTAAGTGATGTTTCGAGTCGAGACACTTTTCCAGACAGAATCAGCAGAGAGGGAAACATTTCTGTAACTTTCCATACCTCTAGTGCTGGAGTAACTCAGCAGGTCAGGCAGCATCTCTGGAGAACATGGAGAAGCGCCGATTCAGGGCTGGATCTTTCTTCAGACGTCCGAAGGGGCCGACCTGAATCGTCACATATTCATGTTCTCCAGAGATGCTGACTGACCTGCTGAGCCAATCCAGCAGTTTGTAAACAAGCAGCTGTAGATTTATGTTTAGGTTTATTATTGACTCGTGTACCGTGGAAAGCTTTGTTTTGCAAATTAGATATTCTGTACATTAATCAGTTGAAACTCAAGTAAAATAGGTAGAGCAAAGCGGAAGTTGTAGTCCCTTGTGTCTGAGAGTTTTATTCTCTTTTGCACCAGGCCCATTTTCCTGGTCTTGTACTGAGCAGGAATTTCAACTGAAGTATTATTCAGTTTGTTCTCTAAATTGCGATCTTGACTGCGACCGCCAGTTGGCGCAGTGGTTGAGTTAGTCATCATTTTATTGTCATGTGTACCAAGGTACAGTGAAAAGCTTTTGTTGCATGCTGACCAGTCAGCGGAAAGACAATACATGATTACAATTGGCCCAGCAACCCGGAGTTGCTGCCTTATAGCACCAGAGAACCTGGTTTGATCCTGACTACGGGTGCGGAATTTGTATGTTCCCTCTGTGACCGCATGGGTTTTTTCTGGGTGCTTTGTTTTCCTCCCACATTCCAAAGACGTGCAGATTTGTAGGTTAATTGGCTAGTATAAATTGTCCCTAGTGTGTAGTGTAGAACTGGTATATGGGTTACCATTGTTCAGTGTGGACTTGGCGGGCTAAAGTGGCCTGTTTCCACACTGTATCTGTAAAAACTAAACCAACCTTGTACACGAGCCTTGATAGATTCTCCTTATCGCCACAGGCCAAGCATGTCGGGATTGCATCTGATGAAACAAGGACGGGACAAGAAGAAGCTGGAGCTACAGAGAGACTTCACAGTTGCTTCCCCAGCTGAATTTGTAACTCGCTTCGGCGGCAATAAAGTTATTGAAAAGGTAAGCGAGACATTTTCTCAAGCTTTCTATCTTTAGTCAGACATGTGAACTGGAACAGACTAAAAAGCCACGATATTGTTATGCCTTCTAATTAATTGTGTTAAACGGACCATGGCGAAAGAAGCATTGTCCATTTTTGAACAAAAGATATATTAAAGATGAGTGTCCAAGGTTTGGTCAAATGGCTGGATGCTATCTTAAGTGCAAAAGTCTACTTAGTCCATCAAACCTCTCTTGTGTAACATGTTTAATTTAGTTTAGAGACACAGCATGGAAACAGGCCATGCAGCCCACAGAGTCCACGCTAACCATCCATCACACTAGTTCTATGTTATATTTTCTTAAGGAAATGTTGTGCATTATGTGGATCGCATGTAAAACAAAGCTCTTCA
Organism: Amblyraja radiata; assembly: GCF_010909765.2. Taxonomy (NCBI): domain Eukaryota; kingdom Metazoa; phylum Chordata; class Chondrichthyes; order Rajiformes; family Rajidae; genus Amblyraja; species Amblyraja radiata. The sequence continues at coordinate 33,030,062 of NC_045983.1, read as the reverse complement.
CTGTACCTCGGTACACGGGAGAATAATAAATCTAAACCTACCATCTAAGTTTACTCTTCGAGTTCCCATCCTAGCTAGTAACTTGCTATGACTGTCCAACAGGTTCTGATTGCTAACAATGGTATTGCTGCCGTGAAGTGCATGAGATCCATACGACGCTGGTCTTATGAAATGTTCAGGAACGAGCGTGCCATTCGATTTGTTGTCATGGTTACACCAGAAGACCTGAAAGCTAACGCAGGTCAGTTTATGTGCAATATCACCTGGAGACGTTCTTAAGGGAAAACACACCAGATTACTTGAGATACGGAAGGAATTCAACAATTCAGCAACTGAAAATAGAGCACAGGTAGAGGGTGAGCACTGGAGTAATATTGAGATCTGAGGATTGTATGACACGGGAGAATTTATGGAGTTGAATAAGCACGTGACCAGAGAAGGATTTAAAAATTAAGAGAAAGTATTGCCAAATTGAGAGAGTCAACAAGCTCAGTGGGTGTTAGAATTCAATGTGAACTTAGATATATGCATCAGGATTTTAAATAAGATCAACATAGAACAGTACAGTACAGGGACAAGCCCTCAGCCCTCAATGTCTGTGCTGAACATGCTGCCATATTAAGCTAATCTCCTCTACCTGCACGTGATCCATATTCCTCCATTCCCTGCCTATCTAAACGACTCTGAAATGCCATTATTGTATCTGCTACCACTGCCACTTCCACTGTGTAATAACAAAAACTTGCCCTGCACAACTCCTTTAAACTTTGTCCCCCTCATCTTTAAAGCTATGTCTCCAGTATTTGACATTTCCAACCGAGGAAAGACATCGTGATTGTCTACCCTTTCTATGCCTCTCATAGAAACATAGAAAATAGGTGCAGGAGTAGAGGCCATTCTGCCCTTCGAGCCTGCACCGCCATTCAATATGATCATGGCTGATCATCCAACTCAGTATCCTGTACCTGCCTTCTCTCCATACCCCCTGATCTCTTTAGCCACAAGGGCCACATTAGCCACAAGGGCCACATCTAACTCCCTCTTAAATATAGCCAATGAACTGGCCTCAACTACCTTCTGCGGGAGAGAATTCCACAGATTCTCCACTCTCTGTGTGAAAAATGTTTTTCTCATCTCGGTCCTAAAAGACTTCCCCCTTATTCTTAAATTGTGACCCCGTGTTCTGGACTTCCCCAACATCGGGAACAATCTTCCTGCATGTAGCCTGTCCAACCCCTTAAGAAGTTTCTATAAGATCCACCCTCAATCTTCTAAATTCTAGCGAGTACAAGCCGAGTCTATCCCGTCTTTTTTCATATGAAAGTCCTGCCATCCCAGGAATCAGTCTGGTGAACCTTTGGTGAATCATAATTGCCTCAACTTCTATCAGGTCATAACACAGCCTCTGATTTAAAAGGGTTTTGGATACGCAGGGAAAGGAGGGATATGGATTATGCGCAGGTGGATAATGACAGTATCATGTTCGGTACAAACATTGTGGGACGAAGGGCTGTGTTCTTGTGCTGTGCTGTTTTATGACGAGCAGGTTCAAGGAGATCACTCTTGCACGGTTTTTATTATTTTGCAAAAGGAATAGAGAAATAGTGCAAGCGGAACCATCTGCCAGCAAGTCGCAGAGATGAAGGAGAAAATTGTGAGTGTGTGAACAAGGAACATTAGTCTGTCACGTGGAAGTGACCAGTTGGTAGCCTGTTGAATGCCATAAAAGTGCGCACTTTAAAATATCAAGCACAGCAAAACTTTGGACATTCATTAATCACTGTGTGGGGTTGTAAGTTAATTGGTTTCTGTGAATAGTCCCGAGTGTGTAGAATAGATCTAGTGTATGTGGTGATCGTTGATCGGTGTGGATTTGGTCGAAGAGTCTGTTTCCATGCTGCATCTCTAAACTAAACTATAATAATGAATTTGCACTATGATGGTTTGTCTCAGGTATTTTAAGTTGTGTTGAAATGTTTGCTTTGCTTGCAGAATACATTAAAATGGCAGACCACTATGTTCCTGTACCAGGAGGACCAAACAATAATAACTATGCAAATGTTGAACTGATCCTGGATATAGCAAAACGCATCCCAGTCCAGGTACTGTTGGAAATGCATCTACAAAGTTGTCTCAGTTTACACTTATCTTGAGTTGGTTTCTTTTGGGACAATTATAATGTACAAATGCCCTGCTTTTCAAAATAGCTTGAACTCTTTATTCCTTTTTCTGTTTTCATCCACAATCCATCTACCTGAGATGCTTCTGTAACTTTTTCATTGGCATTTATAATCTTAATTATTTTCCTGCTCATCTCTCCTCTCATTTTCTTCTTCGGCTCCGGTGGGAGTGTAGTCACCACACTTGCAGCCAGGATAAGAGCAGTAGGTTATTCCGTACAGCCGGGCCTTTTATGAAACTCGAGACAGGCAGCATCTCTGGAGAAAATGAATGAATGGGTGATGTTTCGTGTCGGGACTTCATAGTCTGAAGAAGCGCGGTACGGTGGTACAGCGTTAGTTTCTGCCTCAAAGCGCTAGAGACCCGGGTTCGATCCCGACTACAGTTACTATCTGCAGAGTCTGGACATGGGTTTACTTCAGGTACTCCGGTTTCCTCCCACACTCCAAAGGTTTGCATGTTAATTGGCTTCGATAAAAAATTGTAAAATTGTCCCTAGTGTGTAGGATAGTGCTAGGGTAAATGGTGATCACTGGTCGGCATGGACTCGGTGGGGCGAAGGGCCTTTATCCACACTATATCTCTGAAGTCCAAAGGGTCCAGACCCAAAACATCACCCATCTTTATTCCCCAGAGATACTGCCTGAGCCGCTGAGTTACACCATCACTTTTTTCTGTTTTCCTTGCAATTATTTATTTTGTGTTACGTGGAATATTTTCTATGCAAAGTAATTAAAAACTTATCTCTTCTGCTTACAGGCAGTGTGGGCTGGCTGGGGTCATGCCTCTGAGAATCCTAAACTACCAGAACTATTATGTAAACATGGCATTGCGTTCATTGGTAAGAAATGCTATTTCGACTGCCTTGGTCCCTGCTTAATCTATCTATAGAAGAATATTAGGAAGGAAACATAGTTTTGCACCCACAACACTTTTTGTGTTTGTGGAATGTTATGAACAATACACAAGTGACTTTGGATATAAATGTTGTAGACTGGCACGGGAAAATCTTGAAATTATAAATTAGATGCATGTTAGCAGTTTTTTGATTGAGGGATTAAAGTTGGTGAAGATAAGCAACTGTTTATTTTTTGATATACAACTAAACAGGCCCTTGGGCCCAACTCGTCCATGCCGACCAAGACGTCCCATCTCAGACTCTTTTGACAGAAGATGGCAGCTCCAGAAATGAAGTGCTGTTTGCATTGAAGTATCATCCTGTCTTGGGTGTGCAAGTCACCGGGTGGTTCCTGGACATACAATTCTTTGCAAAAAGAGGAACAGGGCAACACGGTGGCACAGCGCTAGAGTCGATAGATCGTCTACTTGAATGACAGAAGTTTCAGATAACCTTTTGTGACTGTGTTTCAGTAATTCGTTTAAATGACAGTGGAGCCTTGTGTTATTAATGCTAATAGACAACAGGTGCAGGAGTAGGCCATTTGGCCCTTCGAGCCAGCACCGCCATTCAATGTGATCATGGCTGATCATCCACAATCAGTACCCCGTTCCTGCCTTCTCCCCATATCCCTTGACTCCGCTCTCTTTAAGAGCCCTATCTAACTCTCTCTTGAAAACATCTTGAGAACCGGCCTAACAAAATTGGGAGAATTCGATGTTCATGCCCCCAGGATGCAGACTCCCCAAGCAGAATATGAGGTGCTGTTCCTCCAATTTACGGTGTTGCTCGCTGTGGCCATGGAGGGGACCCAGGACAGAGAGGTCGGAGACGGAGTGGGAGGGGGAGTTGAAGTGCTGAGCTACCGGGAGGTCAGCTTGGTTATTGCGGACCGAGCGGAGGTGTTCGGCGAAACGATCGCCCAACCTCCGCTTGGTCTCACCGATATAGACCTGCTGACATCTAGAGCAGCGGATGCAATAGATGAGGTTGGAGGAGATGCAGGTAAACCTCTGTCGCACCTGGAACAACTGCTTGGATCCTTGAACGGAGTCGAGGGGGGAGGTAAAGGGACAAGTGTTGCATCTCTTGCGGTTGCAGTCTGCATCCTGGGGGCATGAACATCGAATTCTCCCAATTTTGTTAGTCCTTGCTGTCTCCTCCCCTTCCTCAGTCTCCCTGCTGTCTCCTCCCATCCCCCAGCCTTCGGGCTCCTCCTCCTTTTTCCTTTCTTGTCCCCGGCCCCCCCACCCCCGATCAGTCTGAAGAAGTGTTTCGGCCCGAAACGTTGCCTATTTCCTTCGCTCCATAGATGCTGCTGCGCCCGCTGAGTTTCTCCAGCTTTTTTGTGTACCTTGGGAACGTGTTTCCTGCCTCTAGCGTGCCAAAACCTTAATAATCTTATGTTTCAATGAGATCGCCTCTCATCCTTCTAAATTCCAGAGTATACAAGCCCACCCGCTCCATTCTCTCAACATATGACTGCCCCGCCATAATGTAGGTTACAGATACAATATAGAATTACTTTCTTACTATTGTGAGTGAATCCTTAAAAATACCATTTCTGAGTTTCTCACTGTGTACATTATCGGCATTTCCTTTGTTTCCCTCACTGGCCAATGATGTAAAGCACATTAGTGCTGTCAGGTGGTACTTTCATTACTCTTGACTCCTGATTTAATCAGTACAATTTGACCCCATCTTTTTGTCCTCACTCTCAGGAGCCTGCATTGTGAGTAGACTGTATCTTAATTCAGTCCTATGAAATTACCAGTGGGGTTAATGAACTCTTTGGTGAGATCCACTGTATTATTTTCTGGCTTTGTAAACATGGTTGAACTTTGCTGAAAGCACTTTCTCTTCTCTTCAGGTCCCCCGAGTCTTGCTATGTGGGCACTGGGAGATAAAATTGCTTCTTCTATCGTAGCACAGACAGCAGGAATTCCCACTCTCCCCTGGAGTGGCAGCGGTAAGACATTGATCTTAATAAATCAAAGATGTGTGTGCTTTAACCTGGACAACTGGACAAGGAACCTTCTTCCTAAAACTGTGAAAGTTGTGTAATAATAAACTCCTGTGGCTTGACAATGTATGATAAGTTTTAATTTTCAACTCTTTTATTTCGAATCAATCATAACAAAAGGTATTGAGCCTCAATTTCCGTACTGCCTAGTGTCAGAAGAGGTTTGCAGGTTAAGGAGGTTAAATGCTGGAATTATCCCAACGTGTAAGAAACAGTTAGACAGGTACACGGATAGGACAGGTTTGGAGGGATATGGACCAAACGCAGGCAAGTGGGACCAGTGTAGTTGGGACATGTTGGCCGGTGTGGGCAAGTTGGGCCGAAGGGCCTGTTTCCATGCAGAATTAACTGTCTGAAAAGGGCATTGAAAGAAGTTTCAATTATTCAAGGCCAACAAGAAAACTGCAAATGCAGTAAATAGGGGATAGAACAATGAACAGTACACTGCAGGACAAGGCCCTTTGGCCACCATTACTGTGTCGGCCGTGATGCCTATCTAGCTAATCCCATCTGCCTGCATGTGATCCGTATATCTGCTTATCTATGTATATTTAATTATGTCTCGAAATGTCGTCTGAGTCTTTGTACCTGTGACGCTGTTGCAAGCAAGATTCCTATTCCAATTAGTCTGAAAAAGGCTTCCTTTAGAATGTTGTCTGTCCATTCCCTCCACAAATGCAGCCTGCCCCGCTGAGTTACTTCAGCACTGGGTACTTTGCTCAATGTTCCAGCACCTGCAGTTCATCGTGTCTCCTATTCTTTATGCTCGTGTATCACAACAATAGCTAGATAGGGCTCTTAAAGATAGCGGAGTCAGGGGATATGGGGAGAAGACAGGAACAGGATACTGATTGGGGATGATCACATTGTATGGCGGTGCTGGCTCAAAGGGCCGAATGGCCTACTCCTGCACCTGTTGTTTATTGCCTATTTTTGAACTATCCAAGTGAACTGCCAATGCCTACTTCTTGGAAACCTGTGCTACTCTCGTTAAACCCATTCCGCCAACGGTATTTACAGCAAATAATTTCTGGACATGTAAGTGGCATTCAATTGCCTCACTTTTGTTTTCAAGGCCTGATTATTGATTGGACAGAAACTAAACCTCTGAAACTGATCATGAGCGTTCCTTCTGAGCTGTACGAGAAAGGCTGCATTGCAGATGTGGAGAGTGGTATGAAGGTGAGGGGTAAATATTTCTGCACTATCTATAGTCTGGGGCACTGTTACAGTAACTGCGGCAGCGGTGTCTGCACGGCAAAATAATGGTCAATTATCCCCTCATAACATCCCAACCAGAAGAGTGAAAAAGCACTTCTCTAGATTCAGGTAGACAAAAATGCTGGGGAAACTCAGCGGGTGAGGCAGCATCTATGGAGCGAAGGAAAAAGGCAACGTTTCGGGCCAAAATGGTCTCGATCCGAAACGTTGCCTTTTTCCTTTGCTCCATAGATGTTGCCTCACCCGCTGAGTTTCTCCAGCATTTTTGCCTACCTTCGATTTCCAGCAACTGCAGTTCCTTCCTTCAGGAGGTCCCATTCTGGAGAATACGCCCCAATCTCCATTTACGGGGAAAGTGTGGAGAGAGTGTCCAGCTTTAAGTTTCTGGGCACTCACATTTCAGAAGACCTCACATGGTCCACAAACACCGCCGCGCTGGTCAAGAAGGCACAGCAACGACTGTTCTTCCTGAGGACATTAAAAAAGACTGGTCTGCCCCAACAGCTGCTGACAACGTTCTACCGCTGCACCACAGAGAGCATACTAACGTATGGCATCTCTGTGTGGTATCTCAGCTGCACGGAGGCGGAGAGGAGAGCTCTTCAGCGCGTCGTCAACAGAGCGCAGCGGATCATCGGGACAGAGCTACCAGCCTTGGAGGGCATCTACCACACGCGGTGCCTCAGGAAGGCCCTCAGCATCCATAAGGACTCATCACACCCCTGCCACGGTCTGTTTCAACTACTTCCCTCCGGCAGACGTTACAAGGCCTTCTACGCCCGAACCTCTAGACTCAGGAACAGTTTTATCCCAAGAGCTATAGCGGCTCTGAACCGGCCCTAATGAGTTCCCCCCCACCCACCCCCTTTGGACAGTCTCCCTCAGATGGTCACGTCAATCAATTCAGCTTGTTTATTTATGTATTGTATTTATTTACCTTTCTTGTACATCAGTGGAGCTGCACACTAAATCTCGTTGCACTGACGTGCAATGACAATAAAAGATATATTATTATTATTATTATTAAACAACCTCTAGATTCATGAACAGTTTCTTCCCAGCTGTTATCAAGCAACTGAACCATCCCACCACAACTAGAGGGCAGTCCTGAGCTACTATCTGCCTCATTGGTAACCCGCAGATTATCTTTGATCAGACTTTACTGGGCTTTATCTTGGAGTAAACGTTATTCCTTTTATCATGTATCTGTACACTGCAGATGGCTCGATTGTAATCGTGTATTTTCTTTCTGTTGACTGGATAGCACGCAACTAAAGCTTTTCACTACCTCGGTAACTAAAATAAACTAAACTTGAGGTGTTGTTAAAATGTGAGAAGCCAAATGAGGCACAGCTGGTAGAGCTGCTGCCTCACAGCGCCAAAGACCTGGGTTCGATCCTGACCTCGGATGCTGTCCGTGTGGTGTTTTCATGTTCTCCCTGTGAACGCGTGGGTTTCTTCCAGGTGCTACGGTTAACCTTCCATGTCCCAAGGATGTGCAGGTTAATTGTAGGTTAATTGGCCTCATCAAAAATGCCCGTGAAGTGTAGAGGGTGGCTGAGAAAGTGGGATAACATAGATAAATGTCAGACAGGACATTTTAACAGCTGTCTATAAATCACTTATAGAATCTGTACTCACCTTTAACATCACATCCTGGTTCACCCTCACCTCTGTCAAAGACAAATCAAAGCTTTCCCGGATCATCAATCAAGCAAGCAAAATAACTGGCAAAATTCAAAATCAATTATCAGTACTCCACACCCAGGCAGTTAAAAGGAAAGCCAACCTCATTACACAGGATCCCATCCCACCCCCTGCTCAAGTCCTTCCAACTTCTGCCATCAGGCCGCCGATATAAAGTCCCCCTATCCAAGAAAAACATCCACAAAAACCCATTCATACCCATTGCCATAAACAAGGCCAAAAGGGCAAGACTGCTTTATCAAAGGGAGCTGAGGGAATGCTCTGTGTTCTGTTTCACAGAAACATGGCTCACCCCCAGCTCCCCAGACTCAGCGGTCCAGCCTGAAGGGTTCTCCATCCACCGCATGGACCGTACCCTGGCATCTGGGAAAGGGAGAGGAGGGGGCGTCTGCCTCATGGTCAACTCTGCGTGGTGTTCCGACGTGGCAGTCCTGTCCAACTCCTGCTCTCCACACCTCGAACATCTGGCGGTGAAGTGCCGTCCCTTCTACCTCCCGAGAGAATTCACCTCCGTTATCCTGACCGCGGTCTACATCCCACCCCAGGCAGACGTCCGTCTGGCACTGGAGGAGCTGCACGCCGTGGTCAACAAACACCAGACGTCTTACCCCGAGGCATTTACCACCATTGCTGGGGACTTCAATAAGGCGAACCTCAAGAAATCACTCCCACCAACATGTCTCCTGCTGCACCAGAGGACCTAACACCCTCGACCACTGCTACACCACCATCAAGAATGCCTATCGTTCTATCCCTCGCCCTCACTTCGGTAAGTCCGACCATACCGCGGTGCTGCTTCTTCCTGCCTACAAGCAGCAATTAAAGAGCGCACCCCCAGAAGTGAGGACAGCACAGAGCTGGTCGGGGGGGGGGGGGCAGAAGAACAACTCCAGGACTGTTTGGAGTCTGTAGACGGCAATGTTCAAGGACTCGGCAACGGACTTGAACGAATATGCCACAGTCGTTACAGACTTCATAAAGAAATGTGTGGAGGACTGCATCCCTACAAAAACCTTCCGAGTGTTTCCCAATCAGAAACCTTGGATGAGCTTTGAGATCCGCACTCTCCTGAAGTCCAGACACAGGGCATTCACATCCAACGATACAGTGGCCTACATGAAGACCAGATACGACCTTGGTAAGGCCATCAAAAAGGCCAAAAGGGACTTCTGCTCCAAACTGGAGGACGAGACAGATGTTCGGCAGCTGTGGCAGGGTCTGAATGCAATCACCTCCTACAAGGCAAAACCAGGAGGCAGCTCGAATGCCGGTGTAACATCACTCCCTGACGAGTTCAATGCGTTTTACGCACGCTTTGACAGGGAGAATACTGATGTGCCTTCCCGATCCCCCATTCGCTGTGATGGCATTTCAGTCTCAGTCACAGAGGCCGATGTCAGGAAATCCTTCAGAGGGGTGAACCCCCGAAAAGCACCTGGACCTGATGGTATACCCGGCCGTGTTCTAAAAACCTGTGCGGACCAACTGGCGGGAGTTTTTACGGACATTTTCAACCACTCACTTCTGAGGTCTGAGGTCCCCACCTGCTTTAAAAGGGCATCAATTATACCGGTGCCCAAGAAGAGTAAGGTGACGTGCCTCAATGACTATCGACCAGTGGCACTAACGCCGATGGTGATGAAGTGCTTTGAGAGGTTGATCATGGAGCAAATCAACTCCTACATCGACAAAAACGTGGACCCACTGCAGTTCGCGTACCGCCACAACAGATCAACGGTGGATGCGATCTCGCTGGCCCTCCACTCCGCACTGGACCACTTGGACAACAAAAACTCATATGTCAGGCTATTATTCATTGATTACAGCTCGGCATTTAACACAATCATCCCCTCCAAACTGGTTACCAAACTCGCAGAACTGGGTCTCTGCGCATCCCTCTGCAACTGGATCCTCGACTTCCTCGTCCACAGACCACAGTCTGTTCGTATTGGTGGAAATGTGTCAGCCTCAATAACAATCAGCACGGGAGCACCTCAAGGCTGCGTGCTCAGCCCCCTGCTGTACTCACTCTATACCCATGACTGCGTAGCGAACCACAGTGCGAACTCCATCATCAAGTTCGCTGACGACACCACTATTGTGGGGCGTATCACTGATGGGGATGAGTCAGAGTACAGAAGAGAGATCGAGCAACTGTCCATATGGTGCCAGCGCAATAACCTGGCCCTGAACACCAGCAAAACCAAGGAACTGATTGTGGACTTTGGAAGGAGTAGGAGGGGGACCCACAGCCCCATTTATATCAACGGGTCGATGGTTGAAAGGGTCAAGAACTTCAAATTCCTGGGGGTGCACATCTCTGAAGATCTTTCCTGGTCCGAGAACACTAACGCAATTATCAAAAATGCTCATCAGCGCCTCTACTTCCTGAGAAGATTACGGAGAGTCGGATTGTCAAGGAAGACTCTCTCTAACTTCTACAGGTGCACAGTCGAGAGCATGCTGACCGGTTGCATCGTGGCTTGGTTCGGCAATTTGAGCGCCCTGGAGAGGAAAAGACTACAAAAAGTAGTAAACACTGCTCAGTCCATCATCGGCTCTGACCTTCCTTCCATCGAGGGGATTTATCGCAGTCGCTGCCTCAAAAAGGCTGGCAGTATCATCAAAGACCCACACCATCCTGGCCACACACTCATCTCCCTGCTACCTTCAGGTAGAAGGTACAGGAGCCTGAAGACTGCAACAACCAGGTTCAGGAATAGCTACTTCCCCTCAGCCATCAGGCTATTAAACCTGGCTTGGACAAAACTCTGATTATTAGCAACCACTTTCTGTTATTTGCACTACCAGTTTATTTATTCATGTGTATATATATTTATATCATGGTATATGGACACATTTATCTGTTTTGTAGTAAATGCCTACTATTTTCTGTGTGCTTAAGCAAAGCAAGAATTTCATTGTCCTATACAGGGACACATGACAATAAACTTACTTGAACTTGAGCTTAAATAAAAAATGAACAAGGGACAAATTAACCCTGACGCACTGTTACTTTACATGTATCCACAACTTTTATCTTGTCTATTTTTATAGTTTCTAATCTTTATACTTGCTTTTAAGATCTATACACACTGTGTGTGCTCGCAGAAATCTGTGTTGTATGACTGCTTAACAGTACATTGTCCTGGTTGTATGTTGAGCCACGTCAAAGAAGATTTTCTGTTACGACAGACAATAAAGTTTTCTGAATCTGAATCTGAATCTAGTGTGATTGTCAGCACGGACTCAATGTTTGTACGTTCTCCCTGTGACCGCATGGGATTTTTCCAGGTGTTCTGGTTTATATCCACATTCCAGAGATGTGCAGGTTAATTGGCCTCAGTAAATTTAACAATTGTTTAAATTGCAAGTTGAACTTCCCAGTAAAATGTTTCTTTATTATCACATGTGCCAAGGTAGAGTGAAATTATTTTATTTTGCATACAGTTTAGTAAATTATTACCATACATAAATGCAATCCCAGATTTAGCAACAAGTGGATAGAAGCAGCCCACTATGACCAAATGTAAGAGTTACCGGACAACAGTTATTTTATTCACCCAGTCTAGATTTGTACAGTGATATGGCACTTGCCTGGTACGTTTTATACTGTTTTAATCTATTTATTACATGCGTCAGGCTGCAGAAGACATTGGCTACCCATTGATGATCAAGGCCTCACAGGGAGGTGGAGGAAAAGGGATAAGAAAGGTGAACAATGCTGAGGATTTCCCAAATCTTTACAGACAGGTGGGTGAGAAATATATATGATAAAGTCAACTTCGGTTGCACTTTGAAGAATTTTTCACGAGACATGAGAGTTCTGAGTTGAATTACCTCTGATTTACTCCCATATCCCAAAGACGCGTACATTTTTGGAGGTCGATTGGGCTCTGTAAATTGGTCTTAGTGTGTAGGGAGAGGATGCAAAGGTTGAATAACATAGAACTAGTGTGAACGGATGATCGATGGCATGCATGGACTTGGTGGGCCGATGGGTCTGTTTTCAAGTGTTTAGTGTTCATTTGCCTGCTGGTTTGCAGTAGCACATTGGTGATGCCATCATCTGCCGTTTGCCAATGAACCCCGCCTTAATGCGATGGGTGTATGTTTACTTTTGCGATTAAATAAACAGCATACCGGCAATAGTAAAAGGAAAAACGTCCTCATTAATGAGACTAGGTTTCTTTGTGAGTGATAAAACCCGAGCTGAACCAACTTGCCATCACATAAAATGTTCCGATTGACAGACTTCCCTCGTATTTGCACTTCAGAATATTTAATTTAATGACTCTTTCCTAAACGACAATATTTAAAGTCTACATTATTAGAAATGGACCAATGATTCCACTCTTTGTTCTGCTGAACATCATTTTCACAAGAAGAACTTCTCTTTTTATTCTAGGTACAAACAGAAGTCCCAGGTTCTCCAATCTTTGTGATGAGACTTGCCAAACATGCACGTCATCTCGAAGTCCAAATCCTTGCAGATCACTACGGCAATGCAATCTCTTTATTTGGCCGCGATTGCTCAGTTCAACGGCGACACCAGAAGATTATCGAAGAAGCTCCAGCGACAATTGCTACTTCGTCAGTGTTTGACAACATGGAGAAGGTGAGAGCGGGGACGTTTTATCTTTTAAACTTTAATCCCATGCTCCCTTTCCTCCACAAAGTCAGTTAACCTGTTCCACAATTCATTACGATGTATCCCTTTCTCTAGTCAACAATTGGCCTCTCAGGGAACCACCTTGCCTGAGGTTATCTGTTGCCGGCCTTGATTTGTCCTGGTCTTTATCCAGTCCCTTCCCCCATTCAACAATCAGTCTGAAGTTGGGTCCTGACCCAAAACGCCACCTATCTATTTTCTCCAAGGATGCTGCTTGACCAGTTAATCCAGTATTTTGTGCCCGTCTTTGAATATGATTTGGTATCTGCAGTTCCTTTTTTTAATTACATTTTATCTTTTAATCTTTAGACCAGTGGTAGAACTGCTGTCTCACAGAGACTCGGGTTCAATCCTGACCTCGGGTGCTGTCTGTATGGAGTTTGCATGTTCTCCTTGTGACATTAGGGGTTTCCTCCAGGCACTCCAGTTTCATCCCAAAGATGTGCGGGAATGAAGGTCAATTTACCTCTGTAAATTGCCCCTAATGTGTAGGGAGTGGGTGAGAAAGTGAGATAACATAGAACTATTGTGAACGGGTGATCGATGGTCAGTGTGGACTCAGTGGGCCAAAGGGTCTGTTTCTATGCT
>NC_045983.1:32661772-32664272 GCF_010909765.2 Amblyraja radiata | reverse complement strand
TCATCTATCAAGAGACAGAGGCTGGGGGTTTGGAGTCCCTATTCCTTGAGTCTGGAAGAATGAGCGAACGAGGACCTTATAGGATCCGTAAATGGAGAAGTTGCATAGATTTGAACTAATGGGAGAGTAAGAACAAGGGGGTGTCGCTGTAAAAGGAAGGGGTAACTCGGCGGGTTAGGCAGCGTCTCTGCAGAAAAGGAATAGCTGGTGTTTCGGGCCGAGGCCCTTCTCCAGACTGAGAGTCATGTCCCTTCGTTATCAACTCCTCCACAGCCAGCAATGGACCATTGTGGGCTCCTTGGCCATCGGGATTTCTTCTGTACCTTTTCATACCTCTGGTATTCCCTCGCCCCTGAACGTTATAATCAAGGACCAGTCGCACCCCGGTCACCCCCTCCTCTTCCCTCTCCCACCAGGCAAGAGGTACAGAAGTGTGAAAACGCACACCTCCAGATTCAGGGGCAGTTTCTTCCCGGTTGTTATCAGGCAACTGAACCATCCTACCACCAACTAGAGAATGTCCTGGACTCCCATCTATCTCATTGGAGAAACTCGGACTATCTTTGATCGGACTTTACTGGCTTTACCTTGCACTAAACATTATTCCCTTTATCCTGTATCTGTACACTGTGGGCGGCTCGATTGTAATCATGTATTGTCTTTTTGATGACTGTTTAGCGCGCAACCAAAAAAAGCCATTCGCTGTACTTGGGTACACGAGACAATAATAGACTAGGCTATTGTCTTCTGATCTTGTATGGGCAACCTCCAAACATACCAAGGCTCCAGTTACGGCGGGGCTTTAAGATTTAACCCTTTCGTAGCTCAATGTATCAATAACAAATTGTTTCGGGAAGTCGGTGAACGAAAGCTTGAAAACACAAAAGCGAGGTGAAAGCTAGTCCAACATTTATCTGATCAGAAACTTTTTCTCCCCCGTGGGTCGAGAATAAAAGTTCAGTAATAAAAGTTACCGAGACCAAGTCGAGTGGAAAAGATTGAAATATAGGCATGTCCCTGATCTCCAAACCTGCAAAGAATCTTTAGAAACATAAAAACATAGAAAATAGGTGCAGGAGTAGGCCATTCGGCCCTTCGAGCCTGCACCGCCATTCAAAATGATCATGGCTGATCATCCAACTCAGTATCCTGTACCTGCCTTCTCTCCATACCCCCTGATCCCTTTAGCCACAAGGGCCATATCTAACTCCCTCTTAAATATAGCCAATGAACTGGCCTCAACTACCTTCTGTGGCAGAGAATTCCACAGATTCACCACCACTGAAAAATGTTTTTCTCATCTCGGTCCTAAAAGACTTTCCCCTTATCCTTAAACTGTGACCCCTTGTTCTGGACTTCCCCAACATCGGGAACAATCTTCCTGCATCTAGGCTGTCCAACCCCTTAAGAATTTTGTACGTTTCTATAAGATCCCCCCTCAATCTTCTAAATTCTAGCGAGTATCTCTGGGGACATTTTATGTTTTGAAAAACCGCACACACACAAATGCTGGAGGAACTCAGCGAGTGAGGCAGCATCCCCGGAGAACATTTATCCCGGTGTATGGATAGAGGGATATGGGCAACACGTGGGCAGATGGGACACACGTTGATCGGCAAGTTGGGCCGAAGGGCCAATTTTAATGATCGCCAGTTACTGAAGAAGGGTCTCGACCCGAAACGTCACCCATTCATTCCTTCTCTCCAGAGATGCTGCCTGGCCCGCTGAGTTACTCCAGCGTTTTGTGTCTATCTTCGGTTGAAACCGGCATCTGCAGTTCCTCCCTGCACTAAACGTATTCGGAAATGTCAATGGATGTTGCCTGCCAGACGCCAGCGTTTGTTTCGTCTGCATTTGGACTTGCGCTAGAAAGCGCCTGGACTTTCAGGAGAGCATTTTTAACCACGAAGGTAGACAAAAGTGCTGGAGAAACTCAGCGGGTGCAGCAGCATCTATGGAGCGAAGGAAATAGGCTCGAGACGTTGCCTATTTCCTTCGCTCCATAGATGCTGCTGCACCCGCTGAGTTTCTCCAGCACTTTTTGTCTACCTTCGATTCTCCAGCATCTGCAGTTCCTTCTTGAACATCTTTAACCACGAAACAATCTGGCGAAGGGTCTCGACCCGAAACGCCACCCATTCATTCCTTCAGTTTAAGGGTAAGGGGGAAATCTTTTAGGACCGAGATGAGAAAAACATTTTTCACACAGAGAGTGGTGAATCTCTGGAATTATCTGCCACAGAAAGTAGTTGAGGCCAGTTCATTGGCTATATTTAAGAGGGAGTTAGATGTGGCCCTTGTGGCTAAAGGGATCAAGGGGTATGGAGAGAAGGCAGGTACAGGATACTGAGTTGGATGATCAGCCATGATCATATTGAATGGCGGTGCAGGCTCGAAGACTCCTGCACCTATTTTCTATGTTTCTATGTTTCTCGCCAGAGATGCTGCCTGTCCCGCTGAGTTACCCCAGCATTATCTCGAACCCTTCCCCGAGACAGAG